>NC_056734.1:193624740-193916853 GCF_019279795.1 Protopterus annectens
TACAAAATACATTTCATTCTACTATCTACCATAACCCTAATTTTATTTTAACCTTAAATTTTATTAGCCCTCATTTTTAAAATGGGTATTAAGGTAGTGCTATCATTTAATCCTGGTGAGCTGCATGCATTTAATCTTAATTGCCTTTGCAATTCCTTTGCTTCTACCTCAGCATTAAAATCCCCCTCTACCATGATTTCATGCTCTATCTAAAACAAAACAAAAAAAAACTTTTTAAAATTAACACAGTCTTTGCTGTGTAAATATAGTGCATTATGTTCATTTTTATTTTAAATACATCTTAAGTGCTCAGAGATTCTATCACGCAGCCTGCGAATGGTTTTGCCTACGTAGAACCCATCGCAGGCTGTGCACATTGCCGCATATACCAATTTAGTGCTATTAAAATTGCATCTACCCGGACAAGAAATAGAAATGTTATAGCCCGTAACACATAGGTAGGGACTATCATTTATAAATTGGCAATACCTACATGTCACACACTTAGTCATTAAAGAAACCTTATGTTTTTTCTTAGCTATATTGCTCTCAAGTATATTTTTAAAATTTTTACCCCTACCATATAATATTTGTGGTTGTACACCTAAAACCTGTTTACTAGCATTATTTAAACAAAATTTCCATCCATTTCTTAGACTTGAAATAATTTGTACACTCTGTCCCTTTTTCTAAAAACTTCTTTTTTAATGTTTAGTAGTAGCTTTAACGGGTAGCCCTTATCCAAAAACATGCCAATCAATTTAAATATTTCCTCCTTAAAGACTGAATTGTCACTTACCAGCCTTGAGGTCCTCATCTGTCCCTTAACTGTACCTTTTCTTTGATGGTAAGGATGGCAACTATCAAAATGTAGTATTGAGTTTGAATAGGTCTCCTTTCTATAGATGTTACTACACAGCCCATAGATTGATTTTTTTCAAGCTGATGTCAAGGAAATTTATCTCATTTTGATGCCAAGTATAGATAAATTTAAAAAAGTTTGTCGTACCATTCAAGTATTCAATAAACGTACCTATTTTGGTTTCATCACCCCTCCATAAGATGAGTATATCATCCAAAAATTTGTTGTATAAAAGAATATTGTCTTTATACTTGAATGAAAATATAAATGAGTTCTCCCATAAAAGTAACACCAAATTTGAAAAAACGGGAGCACATCTTGCTCCCATTGCCACCCCCGTCAATTGTTGGCATAACTCCCCTTCAAAACTAAGAAAATTATTTTTCAAAAGAAGTGCCATGAGCTCAACTAATAAATTTATTTTGGATTTATCAATCTTTTTGCTATTCAGCAAACTTTCATGGAACATGTTTAAACCTTTTTCATGGGGGATAACTGTGAACAAATTAATGACATCTACTGTCAAGAAAACATAATTAATTTCATTTTTTTACTTCACACAACCTTTCTAGGCAATGCCAGGAATCTCTTATAATATGTTCAGCCTCCTCTACTACCACCTTTGACCATTTGTCCACATAGGATGCTAAAGGTTCTGTTTTGGAACCACTTGCTGCCACAATTGGCCTAAATGGTGGAGTGCAGGTGTCCTTGTGGATTTTCGGAATACCAAAGATAACCGGTAATGTCGGATATTTCACTGTCAGATAGTTATTCTCACTCTCCTCTATCATTCCTTGAAAAAGTGCATCTTGCAAGTATATATCAATCTTCTGGTAGGCCCTATTAACCTCATTTTTAGATGCCCTATAATATGTCTTTTCCTTATTAAGAATGTCATTCATCTTTAAGCTGTAATCAATAGCAGCCATAATTAACATTCCACCCCCTTTGTCCGGTTTCATAACTCTACATCCACTGTTATTGACAAGGTCCTTAAGTAGAATTCTTTCTTCTTGTGTAAGATTATAACAGCATTGCCTATTTTGATTAAGAATCCTTCTAAAGTCACCCTCTACACTTCTCTCAAGGGCCAGTACCTCAGGGTGTGATGGGGGGAATGAAGGTGCTTCTTCTTTTTAGAGTCAAAGTGTTGTTAACTACCTGTTTATTTTGACTCATAGATGAAAAAACATTCTCAGATTCAATTGTCTAGTAAATAATTTTAAGTTAATAAGCAAACTGGCAATATCCAACTGAAAATTTGGCACAAGCATAGTTCCCTTACTCAACAGTTTGAAGTGCACATCATATAAATTCATCTCAGTGTAGTTGTATACAGTAAATCCATGCTTGGTAACCACATTACAGATCATCTACTCATTGTTATGCTCATAATCTATTTCTCCCAATTCAGTGGCCATAACCTCAGTCAACTGGTCACCACCAATGGGAATGTCACAATCAAAAACATCGTTAAATGAAATATCAGTCTCAGTATAAAAAATGTTCAAAGTGTCACTCATAATAAATACATAACATGATTCATAAGGTATTTCTTGCACAGATACATTAGGAGGTACACTCAATAGTAACCCCTCCGGTTCACACACCCCCGAGCATTCCTGTTGTAGTATGTGCTCTGCTGAATATTCCAGCCTCTTGTATTCCCCCTGTTTAAAAGTCTTTCGGTTCTCCTTAACTCTGTCGGCTGATCAAAAAAATCAACCTCATTTACCATGTTGCCAAAATCATTGTCACTGACTTCATTGTTTCTTTCACCCTCATTAAAAACAATGTCATTGTCAAACTGTGCATCACCAAACTGTCTCAACTTAGAACCCAAATAAAAGTAAATAAAGTAAACACAATTATCCCTATAGTCATTGGTATCTCTGAGCAATTTCTTCTGTTTAATGCTCTGGTTCTTTTTAACAAATGCTTCAATATTGTTTAAGGCTTTAACATAGTTATCTTTGGGTTGTACAAATAGCAAATCATTACTAATGCTATTATTCAGCTGAGTAATCTCTTCCTGCAACTTAGACAATTTGGTTTTGTTGTTACGGGTAATGATATTCATGACTTCCATACCTGTTTTATCAAAAAGTGCAGTAAGTTCACGGTAAGCTGGTGTGCCTGGGTCCACCCCCATCGGCTGCTTCCATAGCCTTAGCCCTTTTGGCACCTGGTTTAAGGCCAATGATTTGAATACAAACAAATTATCTAGTTCTAGAGCTCTGTATCTAGTACAAAGCTTCTCAAAACTGGTAATCTGGTTCCAATGCGTTGGTGTCTCCCTTCTCGCCTCTTGCAAGCCTGAGAATTCCAAATCAGAAGAAAAAAAACAATCCTTAAATTCACGCTGTTCGCCTGTATCTTTGGGTATTGGGTTAGTCCTTGTTCTCGCTCTAACGGTGGCTTACTGCCCCCCAGTGGCAGTATTACTCACAGCTGCAGCAAAACCATTACCTGTTCCATCCAAAAGAGGTGAATGAAGTGTAAATAGTTCAGCCTGTGTGCTAGTGAGGGTATCAGTATTTGTTTCTCCCTGACCAGCATCCTTGCCAGCATACAGCGACTGTAGTTTTTCCACAGCTTTGGCCAGTTCTCTTATGGCTCCTTCTATAACAGCACACTAGATGCTGCACACTCTCTAAACAGTTGAGCGATAACCACGGGGCCGGTAACACAACTAATATTTATTTTAATGTCTAGGTAACATGTCATGAAGTTATAGTATGTGTACATATAGAGATTTATTATTAACTTTTTTTGTATGGGTATGGGTTAAACTGCTAAGATACCTGACTGATGTCATGTAATTAATCATAGCTGATTGGCACTGACAACATGAAATGTTATTTAAACTTTGTTTGGTGGTGTACCAGATGACTCTGAAGAAAGCGAAAGCGCTCAGTTATTTGGTACTAAGTACAGCGTATTACCTTGGTGGTACATTTTTTTTTTTAATTATTTTTTTTCCAAAACTATTTTTATGCTTTTATTCTATATTATAACAAAAAAGACATTAATACAATGCCAGGGCACTTCTATGGGCTAGGCTTGTAAAGGCTCCAGGGCCATTAGCCTAGTACACACCTATGAACCTAATACAAAACTGTACATCTTTATAAGCGATCTTTTTTCCTTTGCATTCTGCAAAACTCTGCCATTATTTTGCTATTTAATCTGTCATTCACTCATTATTTGTTCAATCATAGATCTTACCTCAGACATGGATATGATAAGTCTCATAAAAGAAGGTCTGAGGTTAATGTTGTCTTACCCTTTGAAACACTGTTCTACCTGTAATGGCCTGTGAGCTACTCAACATAAGGAGCCTTTCTGCAGATGTACTACAGTACAGCAGCCCCACAACATACTATCTGAAGCTGAACTATGGCGAGGATGATGATGATGCACACCGTCTTATTCTGCTGTTGACACAAACTGAAAGAGCCCAAGAAGTGGAAATATCTGCTTCTCTACCATTCCACATCTATCTATTCATGCATCCATTTATCCATCCATCCACAACCCCTTTTTCTCATTTTTGCACGCAGGGTCAGAGCATCACTTCAACAGTGACCATCATCTAGAGCCAAGGTTTACACCACCAGGTGGCTAGATACTACAAGCAGCTACATGTCATTTGTGGACAAGAAGCTTTACACTATCTTGCCTTGTTCCAGTCTCCATTAGCCTTCCCCAAGTGTTTTTTGAACTCTTTTTTTATTCATGCACAGGAAAAAGTCACAGCCTCAGGAGGTGTATTAATAGTGTGATATTAAGTCTAGGCTAACCTTAGAATGTGGAAGAAAACATAAGTAAAAGAGGGATGTACACTTTTACCTGCTTATATTTCTTTGAAAGATGAGGCTAGTTGCCACTGTCTACAATGCCAGGCTAAAGCTCTTAGTGAACAGTACAATATGTGGTATGGGCAGGGGACTCCTTTCTGTCACTAAAGGGAATAATATTGGATTTCTATCTATGCTGTTTGTTCAGAAACTCATTCATTCATATCTCTGAATCCAAGCTTACCAAGTTCAAGGTCACAGGTGAGCCACATTCTGTTACAGATTTCTCTTTTAGACACACATACAGACACACACACATGCATGTCAGTGCGCCAGAATAAGTAGTACACTGAAAGTTAAGATTTCTAGACAAACGTTCGGGCAAACCAATGATGAGTCATAGTGGCACATCAGCAAAATATTGTAATCACAAAACATTTACACCATAGTGAGAGTTACCTGTTAAAGTTAGAATCTGCTACTCAATTTATCTCCTTGTTTTGCACTTTAAAGCAGCACTATTCTACATACAGAAAACTAAGAAAAATGGAGCACCCACTGCAAATCCCACCCAGACACAGGGAAGATAATTAGACTCTGCACAAAAAGTAACTCAGACAAAAAACAAACTTAACCGATTTGTGAGGCCACTATGCTCAACACTGCACTGCTTCCTCATAAAATAATAAAAGAAAAATATATATCTATCTATACAAATAACAAATGCAAACATGATAGAGAGTTATAAGACGAGTTGAACCTTATTGTTTCAGAGATATGCTGTTTTAACAAGTGTCTTGCTGAATGTAATCTTTGACTGAGTCATAGAAGAGTTTAACCTTTATTGTTCCTGAGCTATATTGCTTTTATAAGTGTCTTGTTTGAATGTTATCACTGATAGAGACATTGTAATATGTGCAGTCAAGACTGTTTTACTATGCAAGTTTATCTCTGTTCTATGCTCAAGTTACTACTTAATAAGCCTGTGTAACTGTCTATTTTTTATCTCTCTGTGTGTCTTACCACTGTCTCTCTTTTCCCTTTATATTCCCAGCTGCCCAACCTGGTTTCTGAGTATTAAGGAGGACTTGCCCTGCGTGCTGAAAAACAACTATTCTCCTCAACACACTGCAGTTTCCCCTAACTAAGGAACTGAACCTTTCCTCCCCTCTACTACAGTCCCCAAGGGAATTTAATTATAAGTAAAGTACGTACTTTAAACCAAAATCTTAAGACAATTAGTGTGAGATATCCTAGGTTGTAAGTTTACTTTCACCAGCCAGGACAGCCGGCAGCCTTTACTATCTGCTCCCATACCTGTTACCCCTTCCCCATTCTTAGACTACAAGTATTTTTACTGTTCTTCCTCTTCAATCCTCTATAGCATACTTACTGCCCTGCACTCTTTTCTCAGTATATATTGCCTCTCCTATACAGCTTTTGTCCACTAGAGGGCAATAGTTTCCTTTAGACCACCATTCTGACTCCAATTTTAAGTAACTTACAGGCTCTTGGATTCTAATATTCTGGAAGAGCTAATACTCCCACTCTATTCTTTCTTTCTAATATTCTTCACTGCCAACCCTCTCTGCATATTCTATCATCAAGGCATTGTGTCACCTTACCCTCTGCTGCTTTACTTACATTTGCTTACTGCTCCTCTGATTGTTTTCCTAGGGTGAACTCCTCTGTGGCTCATCCCGCTCCATTCACCCTGCGGGCTCACTCCGCTCCCCTACCCTGCCCCCAAATTCCACCCACCCCCAGTGGTCCTAAACTTATACTCTAACTGCCACACCCCTATGCATTAGGACCAACCTCTAACTCCTCCCCTTAAAGTGCTATTACCTCTATTATATTCTCACTTTACCCCTATCTCCTCCCCTTAAAGAACCATCACTCATTTACCTTTATCCATTACCCTACCACTCTATCCACAAATATCCCTACATTTAACCACCTTAACCTAAACAAATGGCTCAAGGATCCTGTAAACCCTTACCTTTATTACTACTCCTAATTATACTTATCATTCCCTATCTACTTACTCTCTATGAACACCATAGATTCCTAGGACTGCATACCCACATCACACACACCTCTGTCCTTACCCCCAGCTCCACTCATAGTGTTAGCAACCTCCCCAGCTCAGCTAAGTACTCAGCAGCCATATTTCATAGACTCCATCACATCTCTCAAAGTAACCCACTAGCTAGAAAAAATAAGAACCTAATTTTTAAACTTCTACAACTCATCCTAAAAGTTCAGGTCCACTCCCTGTTAGATGGTGATATACACCCTAACCCAGGTCCTACCACTATCACAGCTACACAGCCTGATACACCAACAATTTCTATCACACAGACACTTACCAAGCCCCCCAACTCTCTCCTGATAGCTCATCTTAATATTCGTAACATCAATAACAAAATAGCTCACCTGCATGCCCTTATTGATGTTTATTCCTTTGACATCCTCTGTCTGTCTGAAACATGGCTTAATCCATCAATACAAAACAGTGCAGTTCTACCCCCTGGCTATAATATCATAAGACGTGACCATAACACTAAAAAAGGAGGAGGCGTAGCCATACTTTATAAGAATGGATTACAAGTTACCTTGTTAGACTCCAAACTTCCACTTTGCAACAATGCTGAAATTCTTCGAACTAAGATTCAGCTTAACAAAAGCAAAGCCATATATCTATCATGTGTCTATCTTCCCCCAGGCAATAACATCAACACATTAGAAGCTATCCTCAGCTGGCTCTCAAGTAACTACCCCCAAGAAACCATTATACTTGGAGATTTTAACATTAACTGGAACTCCTGTATATCTGAGCAGCCTTCTACTCATATCAACTTATATGGTTTTACCCAAACTATAACATCCCCAACCCGCACCAATAAAACTAACAACAAAACTAGTACCCTTGACTGGATACTCACTAATACCCCCCAACTAAACTATAAAACAGGCACCCTCCCTGAGGACATAAGTGATCACTTGCTTACCTTTTAATCAGAACAAAACTGTCATCCTAAACTCTACCATCTGTAGAACTATTCGCACTACCAAAAATTTTAACCCTGCTCACTTTCAAGCTGAACTAGTCACCTGTGATTGGTCACCCCTGAAATACCTCCCAATAGATAATGCCGTGAAATACTTTAACTCTAAATTTCTAACCATTTTAGACAGCCATGCCCCATTACGCAAAGTTAGACTTAGAACCAAACCGGCACCATGGCTCACCAAAACGACCAAACAAAAAATCCTCCAAAGAAATAAACAATGGGCCAAATGGCACTCAACAAAAAACTCCTCAGACCACCTGCAATTCAGACAGCTAAGAAATGAAACAAAAAAAGCCATATTAGCCAATAAAAGAAACTACTACTACCAAGTACAACAAACCAACCAAAATAATCCCCAAAAATTCTGGCGAGGTATCAATAACCCCCTACACCCTGGATGCTCAAGTACTCCCTCTCCCTCTAGCTCTGATCACAACAATCCCATCCAAATAGCTAACTCATTTAATACTTTTTTCACTGAAACCATACAATCCCTAGCCAACCAGCAATCCCGTAGCACCCCAGGCTCTGCCACAACCTTTACCAATAATTCTCATCAATTTCATTTTCAGCCAGTGCCCACTTCACTTATCTGTAACCTCATACAGAAACTTAAACCCACTACTCTCTCTGCTGATAAATTACCTGCAGAATACCTGCAAAAAGCTGCTAAAGTCATAGTCTACCCCATATCTATCCTCATTAACAGAACTATTTCTGAAGGATCTACTCCCCTAATCTGGAAAGTCTCTCACATTATTCCCCTGCATAAGGGCGGTAACTCCAAAGAGTTGTCCAATTATAGGCCCATAGCTATTCTATCTCCTTTGGCAAAAATAATGGAGAAATGTATACACATACAACTGTTAACCTACCTACCCGATCACAATTTATTAGCACCCTGTCAACATGGCTTTAGACCATTTCATAGCACCACCTCTGCTCTCTTATCCTTCACTAACCATATTAACAGTAATCGTAATATTGATACTCTATCCTCAGCTGTTTTTATTGACCTGTCCAAAGCATTTGACATGGTGAATCACCACCTCCTTATAGACACACTCAAAAACCTGTCACTGGACAACCATACTATACAGTGGTTCCAATCATACCTACATAACAGGCAACAGGCTGTACTATGGGAAAATACTTTATATTCCCATGTTCCAGTCACTCTAGGGGTCCCGCAAGGATCTATATTAGGCCCATTACTCTTCTCCATCTTTACAAATGACCTTCATTCTGTAATTCCTCAAGCTGACTGTATCCAATACGCTGACGACTCCACACTCATATGCGCTGCTGCTTCTCAATCAGAACTTCAGTCACTAACCCAAATGACCTTTAGTACAGTTGAAAACTGGCTCCTACAAAGACGTCTTATCCTTAACCCCAAAAAAACAAAAATGCTACTATTTACCCCCACCCGCAGAACCTCCCCACTTAACTTTACTACTACTTCAAATGATGGAACTATAATATCTCCTGAACCAACCACCAAACTACTCAGGGTACTAATAGATAACAACTTGTCCTTTGAACCTCACATTAATAACACCATAAAAATAGTAAACAAGAAACTAGGTTCCCTCTATAGAATAAAACCCTTTCTTACACCTCCAGCCAGGGTTACTATTGCTCGTACCCACCTCATCTCTACCTTGCTCTGTGCCTCCCCTATCTAGGGGAAGTAATCTGAGTAAACTTACATCCTCCTACAACAATATTGCCAGATTTGCAGCTGGGTCCTCCTATAGAACTCATCACTGTATCAATCTGAATAAGTTAGGATGGTTAGAGCTGCCAAATTTAATACTTTTCAATCAATTAATAGTAGCCCATAACATCCTGTATTTACCTCAAAATACACCCATACTTACATCCCTAGTCATCCCCTATAATAACCTCAAGACCTTACGCTTAGCTAATAACCTACTTGTACAAATATCAAAATCCAACAACTTAGCTGGTGACACCTTGTTCTCCAATACAGTAGGTAAAGCCTGGAACATCCTCCCAAGCCAGCTAACCTCAATATCTTCTGTCAGCTTATTTAAAAGCAAGCTTAAACCCTACCTCAAATCACACTGGCTATGCCCCTGTGTTAACCCAGACTAAGTACCTAACTATTAACTAGACTCCTACAATTCCTAGCCTCCCATGATCATGATCTTTTGTTGTCTCACTAATTTTTAGTGAGCTTAACCTTCCTTAGGATTTTTTTCTCATGTATATAAGTATATACTGTGGAATGATCAAACACATGTATGTAGTATCACAACCTATGTGTTAAATAACACTAGAAATCCATCCTTGTTTGCTGATCTTCTATACTCTATCTATTGATCTCTAGTGTTTTTCTTTCTTAGGTTTTTGTGAGACCTTAGTATCTCTTATCATAAATTACTAGGTGTATCTAATTTTGTAATATGTTATAAAGATTTGTACTACATAATTTCTAATGCAAATGTATTAGTCTTATTCATCTCTTCTTAGATAACTTTTTCCTTTTTCCTACTGAAATATAAAATATATGATCTTAGGCTTGTACTATAATTTTTAAAACTTCTTATGTACCAAATTATACTGTTATTGTCTTTGTCTTGACCTTTTATGTTGTTGTAATTTGCGGAGCTTTTCTCCCCGGGCCTCCACTGAAAATGGACATATATCCAGCTGGACTAGCCCGGTCAACAAATGTAAAATAAAATAAATAAAACTACAATGATCGCTCTTAACTTTTTGCTTGTTTTCATCATCATATTTCAGTTTTACTGACACCCAAAGACATACATACAGTCCTAAGTACAACTGCTGTACGTTGTGCACGTCATCACAACTGTTTTAAAACAGTTCAGCAACTCTTGTTTAGTAGTAATTCACCCAAAACATTTTGTATTAGAAATATATGGTACTTCAAAATGTTCATGGGCAATAGGGTTAACTCGCAAAACACAAGATTTTTACATTTATCTAGGGTTGAAGGAGGGGGATGGTCTCTTCTGTAACTGTACTGGAAAAGTAAGTTTTATTTTTAAACAGTATGAGACAAATGAAAAAAGAATGTAGGTTTCACTGCATGAAGGTTATTTTGGTGGAAACATAAGCAAATTGGATAGTAGGAAAGGAAAATGTCACTGGATTAAATTATAATGCAACTCTCAGATCATACATACCGTGCCATATTAGGACAGAAGAAATGACAGCTGTCTGGTAGTTAGCACAGTGGATTAAGGCTCTGAACTGTTAATAAACAACAGTACAGTGTTTGAATGCTTCCTCCACCATTTGTCAATTGTGTGACTCTTGAGCAAATCACTTAACCAAGCAATGTTCCAAGGTTAACTTTCAAAATGGACAGTTGTGTCCAGAGGACTTAAACAGTTAACAAATGTGTAAACAAGTGTGCATGATAAACATCACAGGACTTGTAAGTCATAGTACAGCTGCAATCAAATAACAAAACTTTTAACTTGAGAAAGACAGACATCAGTGCCAGATGCATATGTAGAACTGCTAAATAAGACTCCATATTCTGGAAGTACATCATAAGCAGTTCAGTTTCCAAGTTTTGAAGAACTTACAAGTCAGGAAAAACATTTTCTTACAAAATGCAAATGAAAAGTGGTGATTGATGGAAATCTGTACTCAGATTGTTTTTTTACACTGCAACCAAAACACTTCAGCAGGCATGACAAGAGAGTTCCCACAAATCTTGGGCAGTCTGCTATCAACAGCTAGTCATCAGATACATGTTTTGGGTGTATCTTGCACAGTTATGAAATACAGCCTTTATAACTAAGTCTTACCAACCTGCACATTCTACTACCTAGGTTACCACCACTGCATATAAGTAGAGTGGACCTGAAGAGGAAAAGAGCTCCACTAGGGCTGTAACAAATCAATTCAACATTAAACTGTATTACAAAATAGACTAAAATATACAAATATCACCCCACCAAAACTGTATATTAAACTTTACACGTAATATATATATATATATATATATATATATATATATATATATATATATAAATTATGATTCATAATATAGCATACTCAAAATAAGAAATGTTTTTGAGAGTACATAAATATAGAATGCACATTAGTGAGATTTTAATAAAGTAGGAGTGTTAAGGAAAATGCATGTACAAGTGTTCATGGATTATGGTTAAAGTAAGGGTTAGGTAAAGCGTTAGATTTAGTGTTGTGCATGTTTAGTGTTGCATATATATATATATATATATATATATATATACTATTAAGGGAAGGGTTTTCAGGAACATAATGTATAAAGAGTGGGAGCCTGGGGTAGTAATAGGTTTAGGGTCACAATGGGTAAGATGCTGCAAGGGGAAAATCCCTTACAGTAAGAAGAATGGCAGCTGCATTTATTTAAAATTAATTAAGGCTCTACAGAAATAAAATGCAAACCAACACTTTTATTTTCCCACTAAGCCCCCATTCAAAATAGTAACATCCAGCCTTAGCTGTGCATGACTTCAAACAAATCATCAAGACTAGTATCACTACTGTCACTACTATAGTGTCTTCAGCCTCAGTCCTGTCGAACATTTCTATTCTTACATACTTAGTAACATAATTCCTCCCACTTCCAATAGGATTGTGGGATATCACCACTGACAAACACAAGTTTAAAAAACAGTGACAAAATAACACAAAATATACTGCTGATTTTCTTTGCCCCGTGCTGCAGCCTGTTATCTTTCCACATCACATATACCAGGGCATAATGTGTGGTCGGTCTAACAACCAACAGGAAAAATGGACTTACAAGGAGGAAAGGAGAAAGGGGAAAACAGATCATTTGCCGCCTCTGTTTTTTTTTCCGAATAAGGCCATCATCTCCATCAAGCTCTATCTTGTGACAACATATCCCACAAAATTTAAAAAACAAAAATAAGGTACACGTTCATATAGGTGCACCACATGTAAAAACTACACTATAATACTGTAAAGTAACACTGTGACCCCGAATGATAAACCATCAGCTAGGCCATAAGCATTTTAAATAACCAGGTTAAGTTACTTTCTTTTCTGAATGGCATGCATGAAACTGCTCTCCTGACCAGGTGAAAGAAAGGAGTAAAGTAAACATATACCAGTAATAAAATATTGGCATGTGGCCAGTGGGATGGTTCTGAAAACATACTACTACTACTAAAGTCAAAGTGATAGCTTCTCCTGGACCTCTATACCCCCAGACCCAGCATGTCAACAGCACCAAAAAGTATAGGGGAAGCTTACTACTCCTTAGGTATGAAAAGCAAAGGTTAAAAAAATGATTTTTTAATGTTTTTTACGAAGCCTCTGGTTAGAAATATGGCAACAGCCGAAGACTAGCTGTCTAGGCTACAATTAAACAAGTACTGATTGCACTTCCATCAAGCACCGACACACAATTCGAAAACAGGGAATGATCCTTGTAAAAGATATGCAGCCAAACATATTGTGAATCTAAGAGAACAAATCTGCTCAAAGCATTTAGTAGTAACAGTTTCTAAGAAAAATAATCTGGTCATTTTGCTAGGTACACACTGTCTGGAAGCAAGTAAAAATGCAATTAAATATGTCATGTATCCCAAGTGCGAGTATGAAATAAAGTAGTTGCATACCTTTGAGTTTCTGCCACCCAGAGACCTCCTGTGATATCCAACATGTCCAGAGAGGTATGTAACTGTTTTGCAGAAACATACATAAATGACAGGTCTAAAATGTAAGGTTTTAGGTTCCCAAAAATTTGATATATGTCATATATCTATCCATATATCTATCCATCCATCCCTACGTCCATCCACAACCACTTTTTCCCAGCTGTACACACAAATTTGAGGTATCATTTCAACAGTGTCAATCATCTTGAGCCAGTGACGCATGTTTCCTCCATAGTTACGTTCTTTAAATAAAGTGTGCACTATGATCCACTATATAGGAAAAAATACTGTTGAGCAAATGCACCACTGCCTCTGTGCCCTGCTTTCCTACCTGCAGGTCAACCTTTAATGTCAGTAAAACTGCACTGATGAAATGACCGTCATCACTGCAGCCTATTTTTTACATGAGGATATCGAACTTCAGATAACATCCATCTTTACATTCATTTCAGCCTTAGAAACTGCTGTAAGAAACATAGCTATACTTTTTCACAGCATATATTTAATAACATTCTCACTATCATAACTAAGTTTAGGTGCATAACTATATTTCTGCCAAGCTTTCTGTGCAATTTAGTACAGCAAACTATGTGTATACACAGAAATTATATTGCTTTCAGTTAGTTTTAACAGAAATCCCTTCATTGCTATGTTTCTGCATTTATATATCAGATATATTAGATTGGAAGTTACGTATGTAATTATGTTATGTTTAATATATCTACACTAAAACACAGCGCTCAACATGTGCTCTTACCGGTGCTGTGCCTGCAAATGGTCACTGCTGATCAGTTTGCTACCATGATTAACAAATAGAAATAAAACTGTACCTGATTTTTCTGAACATCTTTGAATCTGCCTAATGGCTCTGCCCTGTACATCATAAAATTTTCAATTTTCTGGTAAATCACGGAGGATTACACCGTCATTAATGCCAGATATACTTCTCATTCTTAGAAAAGTATTTTGATGCAAAATATGTGGTTGAATTAAAGTAATATTTAAAAAATGTTCCTCAGTGTGGATCCTGGCCTTTTATTTTTGGCTCTGTCTCTGATTCTTGAGTGAAGACGTTGAGAGCTATGTATTAAAATGCTGACTATTTGCATTTTATATGTTATGGAAAAATTAATTTAATGTTCAGTCATTCATACTTATGTCTGTAAATCTTAAAGGCAGAAACTTAATCATAGAAATTTTAAAAAATGTTATGCAGTACTCTACATCCATGGGCACTCCTCCAGTAATTTCTGATTCCTGCCCAGACCTCGGACTACACCGTGGTTTAACTGCAGCCTCCTCCCTCAGCACTGAAAGCAGCAAGCATATCCAAAGCCCTGAGACATAGGTGTAGTACTAAACTGAAAAGCTTTTCTCTAATTTCCATGATCATATTTCTTTCTCTTTGATTTACCTTCTCAATGAAACATGTTGCATTTCATTAAAAAGGTACATCAGAAAAGCAGAAACATATTCAGACAAGCTCAAGTAATGTCTGTCAACAACTCTATTAGCTTTTTAAGTGAATTAGAGTAATATACAAAATTGTTCCTGATTTTGGGCTTTGTCTTATCTTTTAAAAATAAACACTCACTAAACTGTGTACCATACTAGTACATTGGATGGATAATACCACCATAATTATCATCTCAAGCCATGAATTCACACCCAGTAGCCACTAGATGTCCCCATCACTTAATGAATAACATGACATCTTTGCATAGTATTCAAATAAGGTACACAATCTTTTTTTTTTTTGGCATCCTGGTTAATATTCTTTTTTTTTTTTTTTAATTCTTTTTATTGATTTTTAGTCAATACATTAACTATATACAAAGCCCATCTAATTGTGGTATTCCATGAGGCTAAATCCATCACAGAGGGAAGCATGGAAATTGGTATATGAATGTATATTAACATAAGGTACACAATCTTAGCTTGCTCAGGTGGCCACCTACCTTTTAATGTACATACACTAAAATATTCTTTATTCTGTTCTCTAAATCTCCTTTGTGCCTCACATACAATATTTCAATGCCCTAAAAGGTAAATTGCATCCAAGTCCATTTAATTACTAAAGGTTATATTTATATTTATATTTATATAGGCTATTATTTCTCATTTTATTTCTTATATCAGACATGATTTCTACAAACCGTGCCTTAAAAACCTTACTAGTTTTACTCGTGTAGTAACTACGGCAAACAGACATAGTTAAAAATACAGCAGATCTGGTCTGACAATTAATAAACTGATATTGAACACTTTTCTGAGGTGGTTGTAGTGAAAATGTTTCCTCAGGTCTGTATAATTACATGACTCAGTGTTTACATGCACATCATTCCACTTCTTTATCCATCTTAATTTAAACCCACCCAAAAATATTCTGGCTACCTATTTTGAGGGAGAGTAATGAGTTGGAGACTTTAAAAATTCCCTGCAGACTACTCTGTGAGAAATACTGGGTGAGCAAATTGGTGTAACTAAGGAAATTTTTTTGGAGCTGTGATACAGTTAAGGACTTGCTGAGTTGAATTCTGTTGTCTGCCAAAAAAACAATTACTAGAAAATGGAAATCAAAGTCTAAACCAAGCATACTTGAAGTAGTGAATCCAGTAACAGAGATAAAAGAACTGGAAGTGGGTGGGATCTTTAGAAAAGGGTAGGAGTAAATTAAATAGAAAAAAATGGAAATTGTAGTAACAATACATGCAGAATAATGGGGTATGAACAATTTGTTCCAGGGCATTTCAATTAACAAAGTCAAGGAACGTTTGCGCTAGAAAGTTAGGGCTAGCACAGGTTTTCCAGTTGATGGTGGGATAACTGAAATCCCCCATAACCAGAGTGTTTTGTGAAATTTAAATTGTCTCCAGTTTGGTCAGGTAGGGTTTGTGGATGTCGTGACCCATGGAGGGGAATCTATAACTGGCAATGATTGATTACCCACTGTAACCTGGACTTGGAGCATGAAGTTGTCCAGTCTAACTAGACAGGGAATTTATCTCTAATATAGATTGAAACATCACCACCTTTGGTTTTCACATGTTCATTTTTGAGGTATAAAAGTGTGGAGGGCATTGTAGCCTTGCAAGGATGGGGTACTCTCTAAGGCCTTGAAGCAGGTTTCTGTCACTGCAGAGATGTCTACATCTTCTATTGATAGAAGTGCTTCCAGGAAGTGCCGTTTTTGGTTTAAGCTACTAGCATTTAGCAGCATGACCCTTATTTTGTTCTGATTGGCTAATTTTACATTGGTAATGTTGTTATCAAGACCTTGCCTAAAAAGGAACACTGAGGGAGGCAAGAGCCTTTGCCAGCAGCCGACAGGCTAGAGGTGTGGACTGTCTCTGGCAAAGCAGCGAGGTTTATCAACCATGGCTTCCCAGGTTGACAGGAACTGGCTCCCCTTAGAATGACACCAAAAACTAAGCCAATTATTGAAATCAATCATTTTTTGTTTATAATGCTGCATCATTTTAGGTAAAGGTAGAATGCTGCACAAGGCTGGGGATGGAACATACCTGCCTGGGACACATACTCAAAGAGCTCAAACATGTCTCTCGTCATATAACCCATCGAGGTATTTCTCGGGTCATTCACACCAACATGAACTATGACAGAGTCATAATGGTACTTGTTGCTGAGAGACCTGAGTGCTTGCGTGATTTGACGAATCCTGGCACCAGACAGGTAGCTGACTGTGACTTTCTCCTTGTCCATCCTGGTAACTGGAACATCTGCTTCTCACTACTGAGTCTCCAATGACAAGAACATTTGGTTTTTGAGTGTTACACCTTATGGGCTTGGTGGGTGAGACACTGGTGTTGCTATGTGTCATGGGTGCTGTGGGGACTGTCTTAGCTGTAGCAGTCTTGTGTTTTAGAGGTCTTTGGAGTTTTGGTAAGTTTTTCAAGAGAACCTCTGCATATGTAGATTTTTGTGTTTGATGCATGCTATGTGTTTGAGTAGTGGTACCATATGCATGTATAGTGATGGGTGAGTTGACAACCTTTACAATGTTGCTGTTTTAAGTGCAAGAGAGCATGGAATGAGATTCTTGGTGAAGATACATCTCTCTCACCCTCTACTAGAGTAAGTAATTAGTAGAGGGTTGTCAGTGTACATGAGGCAATTGCTACACTGCCTCAAAAAACACCCAAGTCAACAAAGTTGGCAGGAGAAACAAGAGTAGTCCAACTGTCCATAATGCTAGGCAAAAGCAGTGTCACGAGGGATAGCTTTTCAGAATTGATTACAGAGGAGTTCAGCAGATGAATATTTCTGCCTGGGTTTATTTATTTATTTTATTAGTTAATTAGCTCACAAACACTATTTCTTCGACTGTGAAAGCACTAAGGTTGAGGGCTACACTAGTGTGCTACAGTTATATCTAAGGAAAACATGTTGAATTTAACTGTCTGGCTTTGGCACACAATAGCATGGCAGTGCATGGTGCTGCGAGATGCACAAACAAGCAGAAACCTGCTCAAATGCAGGACCTAAATACCAGAAGCTAAAAACTTTGAAAATACTCTAAAAGACTAATGAGGATGCTTATCCCAAGCCCTAGACCAGACTCCCTTTACCATACAAGTACCTATCAGCACAATCCTTTCACTACAGTGCAGATAGGCCCCTTCTAATCCAAGATGGCCTGGGAAACATGCTTAGAACAAATAACCACTACAAACAGACCCAGATGCAGCAAGCCTGTATCTGAACTATGCTACAGCTAGTAGCTACCCTAGTTTCAGCGGGAAACACTACAAAATATTTAGCATAACAGAAAAATAGTAGTGAGTGTGAAGAATGGTAGAAATGGGTGGAGGCTGCCAGCCTAGCCAGATAGAATTGTGTAGATAATTCTATCATTTATAAATATAAATGTTGAACTTAAAACAATGTGGCAACATTACCATCTACTGTAAAGAAAACTAAGTCAAGCATTTCACATCTGTTCTTTGAAATTAAAATTATGTCTTGTATGTCCTTTGATCTCCAGAGCTCGGAGCCATTTGGTCTGGGCTAGCACATTCTTTCTATTGTTTTAACTTAAGGAATAATTACTAGAGTGGACATATGAAATGTCTTTTATTGTTGTAGCTTCCTGAGCAGGTGTTAGCTTGCTAAATAATGTAGCCTGTTGGCCTGGGAACCCCAGGCTAAGTGTCAAAAATGATGTAATGTGTATACTGGGAAACCCAAGTGTGAAAAGTGATGTAATCTGGGAGGGAGAAATGTTTGTTAGTGATTTTGAAAACTATTGCTCAGAGAGAGACTGTAAGCAATTTTGTCTGACTATCCAACTCAGCACTCTGCCTGTTGCTCTATGTAAGTTATTTTAGAAGTGTGTTTTCTTGTAGCAATAGCTAGGAATTAGAAAGTTTAGACTAAGTGTTTTTCTGTGATGTCAGAACTGTACGACTGATTTATTTTAAGTATTTCTGTGTGATCTCTGAACTCTTTTGACTAGCACTTAGTAGTAGAAAGTATTGTCTTGTGGTTTTAATTATTTATTATTAAATATTTTAAAACTTTTTAATTGTGGCTGTTTTGTGTAGAGATAAGTTAAGCTCTAAGAGTACATTGCATGTATATAAGGATCCTGTACCAGGTCACTCTAATAAGCCTTAAGACTCTTTCGTCACACTTACCAATTGGATAATAATATTGTACAGTAATAATTTGACACCCTTTTAAGGGCCTTTGGGTAGCTGATAAAATTAGCTGGGTGGTGGCAGTAATTACTAGTCTGGGTAAAAGGGGCACAGCTGGAGAACCTGTGCCAGCCTTCCCCAGGAGTGTCTGTGCGGTTGTATAAACTTATCTCAAACTGTGTGTGTCAGCTACTTGGGCATGGACACGAAGCACTGGTTGGACAGAGAGGGTGCTGGAGATTGTTGCTTGCCCAGCTAGGCTGAGATCTGGACCCTATAGCTCTGCCAGTGGGGAATCTTATCGGGGACCCGGGGAGCAAGAGAGCGACCAGCCCCAGACTGACTGTGATCTCTGTGTGCTCTTAAGGGAAATTGCACTTTACTGTGAGTATTTGTTATCCTTTCCTCATATATGAGATGCCCTCTCTGGTGTTAGTGGTGAGGATTGAGGCTCCTTGATTACTGGGCCAGGGCACGGGCATCACATATTAATTGTTTGGCAGTGGTGGGATATCCACATCACATATTAATTAGTTGGCAAATACTAATTGGCTTGCAGTGGTGTGGGTAGAGTGAATCCTGTAGCGTGTGTACAGTGAGCTTCGAAGGTGTTTTGTACTCTAAAACAGCCACGCAGTGAATACTCAGAGTTCAGATTACAATTGTTTTATTTCTTTTGTTAGCGTAGTTAGTTAGGGTGAGCAGGCAGCATGTCAGCAGAGGAGTATGGAAAGCTGACAAGGAGCCAGCTGGCAGAGATGTGCCAGGCTGGGGGACTGGTGCATGGAAACCTGACTAAGGCAGACCTGATTGCAGCCTTGGTTACAGCTGCATCAGAAAACAGCAACCAGGAGGACAATCAGACTGGCAGTGGAGATATAATTCCCTCGGAGAATGGACAGCTCAACCTTTCTGCAATGGACTTAAAAATCCAGCTGGAGCTAAAGAGACTTGAGTTGGAGGCCAGGTGTGTGGAATTAGAAGCAAATGAGAGACTGCAACATTTGCAAGCTGAGGAGAATGAGAAGCAGTTACGTCTGCAAGCTGTGCAACAAGAAAAGCAGAGGCAGCATGAGAAGGAGATGCTGACTCTTCGCCAGAGCCATGGAGGTAATGGGGAAGGGAGTAACTGGACCCCAGAAGCACAAAAGGTCAGTAAATTCCTTCTTCAGTTTAAAGAGGGAGATAATTTGATAGTTTCATTCATATGTTTGAGAGGGTATGTAAACAGTATGAAGTTCACCAAGGGCTCTGAGTACGGCTCCTGACCCCCTTACTCCATGGTAAAGCTGTAACTGCATTATCTAAAATGTCTAATGTTGCATGTTTTGATTATACTGCTGTAAAGAAATGTCTTTTAGAACTGTTTAAGCTAACACCTGAAACATATAGGAAAAAGTTTCGTGAGCATAGACGCAAGGTAGATGAAAGTGCTGAACTGAGCACTTATTTCCATAGGTGGGTGAGTGGATGTCAGGTCACCACTTTTGAAGGGCTGGCAGACGTTTTGGTGAGGGAACAAGCCCTTAGCATTTTGCCTGAGGGCATAAGGATCTGGTTAGCTGATAGACAATGTGCTACTTCAGATGAGTTGGGGAAGAAGGGAGACCTATACCTGGCAAGCAGGGCAGCCCTGCACAGGAAGAGGACTACCACTACTGCTCATGGGTCTAAAGGAACCCATGGTGGGCAGCACAGACTGCCCCAACAGAATCTGCCGGTAGCAGGGGAAGCCACTAGTTCAGGTACACGTCCAGGAGCTAGAGTTAAATGTTTTGAATGCAACCAGTGGGGCCATGTGGCATACAGGTGTTCACGGAGGCAAGGTGGGGAACCAAAGTTGAGGGAGCCAGTAAATGGGAAAGACAAAATGCCAGTAGTAGGTTGTCTTGAGATAACAGGGGTATGGAACTACAATCCTGCAGATGTCCTGATAGGGAAGGATTTGGATGAGGCAGTACCATGTGCTTATGCAGTTACACGCGGTCAGGCTAGGAGACAAGCATGTGGGTCTAGTAGCCTGGGGGAGACCCAGACAGACTGCATACTTGCAGACAGGACTGGTGAGGTGGTTACTTCAGGGAGGAAGCTATGCAAAAGCAGTGAGACTGAATGTGAGCCACAGCTGCCTGTGGGTACTGATGGTCCCTTGGACAGAGTGACTGCAAGGGTAGAGGTGAGTAGTAGTACCTAGGCTGACAGTGAGGCACCACTGTCAGAGGATGCCAGTCTTCCTGTGGAAGGGGAGCTGGAAAGGGTTACAAGGAGAGAGTTGAGACATGCTCAGCTCTCAGACCCTACATTGCAAGGCCTGAGGTAGGCAGCTAGCGAGGCACCTGATTCTCAAGGAAAGTAGAAATCTGTATACTGGGACAAAGGGTAACTGTACAGAGAATGGATCCCTGAGGGAGGGCTAGAAGGTAAGAGAGTACAGCAGTTGGTAGTGCCAAGAGCCTACCATCTGGAGCTTCTAGCCATAGCCCATGATATTCCCTTTGCAGGTCATATGGGCATAAAACGTACAAAGAGACGTATTATGCAGAACTTCTATTGGCCTGGAATTTCCAGAGGTGTAACAGGGTATTGCAGGACCTGTGAGCAGTGCCAAAAGGTAGACAAGGCAGGAGATGAGGTGAGAGCTCCTTTGATGCCTTTGCCTGTGATTGAGGAGCCATTTTAGTGGGTAGCTATGGATATTGTGGGTCCCCTGAGTACCCCAAGTTCCACAGGGAAAAAGTATATCCTAGTGATTGTCGATTATGCTACACGATACCTTGAAGCAGTGGCTCTGTCCTCCATTGAGGCAGAGAAGGTGGCAAATGCTTTGTTAGAGATTTTCAGCAGGGTAGGTTTCCCAAAAGAAATACTGATTGACAGAGGTGCTGATTTCATGTCAAACCTGCTGGCTTGTCTGTGGAAGTCCTGTGGGGTGAAGCACATGAAGACCACCCCCTACCATCCCCAGACTAATGGTCTTATTGAGAGGTTAAACTCTACAATCAAGTCCATGCTACAGGCATTTGCAGATCAGTTTAAGAGGGAGCGGGGCAAATATTTGCCCCATCTGTTGTTTGCTTTCAGAGAGGTTCCCCAGGAATCCACAGTTTTTCCCCCCTTGAGTTGCTGTATAGGCATAGGGTGAGGGGACCTCTAGATTTAATTTGTGATGAGTGGGAAGGTGAGTGCGAGTCTCACAAGGAGTCTGTTGTGGCATACGTCCTAAACCTCAGGACAAGGCTCAGGGAACTCATGGGCTTGGCCCAGGAGAACCTGGCAGAAGCCCAACAACAGAAAAAAGTGTGGTATGACAGGAATGCACAAGCTAGAGAGTATACTGTGGGGCAGCAGGTAATGGTTCTCATTCCTTTCAGACACAACAAGCTACAAGCAGCTTTGGAGGGACCCTACAAGGTGGTAAGTGATGTTAACTACATGGTGGAACTGCTAGGCAGATGGCAGGGGCACAAACTGTACCATGTTAACATGATGAAACCTTACCATGATAGGGAGGCCCTTGTGCTGAGTATTTGCAGTGGATTGCAGGAGAAGTCTGAGGGAGCTCTGGGGACTAATCTCCTCAGTGAGGCTCAGGCTAACACCTTGGAGGAAGGGGTAGCAATATCCCAGCAGCTATCTCCTACCCAGGTTCGAGAAATCTGAGCAGTGTTGCAGGACTTTGGGGACGTGTTCACTGAGAAACCTGGGTGCACCCACCTGGTGCAGCACCAGGTGGATACAGGACCCCAAAGGAATATTAGGCAGACCCCTTATAGAGTGCTTGAGAGAGTCAGACAGAATCTGAGGGAGTAGGTACAGGAGATGTTGGAACTAGGGGTGATTCAAGAGTCCAACAGTCTCTGGGCTTCCCCAGTGGTGCTGGTGCCAAAGAAGGATGGCAGCACCAGGTTCTGTGTGGACTACAGGAAATTAAATAGTCACACAGAGTCAGATGCTTACCCCATGCCTAGGACAGATGAGGCCCTAGAGCAGCTGGGTGGGGCCAAGTATATTACAACCATTGATCTTACCAAGGGTTACTGGCAGGTGCCCTTGACTCCCAGTGCTAGAGAAAAGTCAGCCTTTGTAACTCCTTTTGGCTTGTATGAGTTCACAAATATGCCCTTTGGGATGAAGAATGCCCCAGCGACTTTCCAGAGGCTGGTAGATAATATCCTAGCAAGAGCAGGAGGGTTTGCCCTTGCTTACCTAGATGATATTGCCATCTACAGCCATTCCTGGCCAGAGCACCTTCAGCATGTCAGGGAGGTGCTGGGCAGAAAACAGAGGGCATGGCTGACCATTAAGCCAAGCAAATGTCAGGTGGGTATGGCAGAGGGCTCCTACCTAGGACATAGAGAGGGAGAGTGGTAAGATAAGGCCAGAACCTGCCAAAGTGGAAGCTATTCAGGCATGGCCTGCACCTGTTACTAAAAAGCAGGTGAGGGCATTTTTAGGGACAGCAGGGTACTGCAGAATGTTTGTTCCCAGTTATAGTACCATAGCTGCTCCCCTCACAGACCTGACAAGGAAGAACAGGCCAGATAAGGTAGTGTGGACCCCAGCATGTGAGCAGGCATTCCAGAAGCTTAAAGAAGCTTTGGGAGGACCCCCTGTGTTAGCCAGTCCAGATTACAGAAAAGAATTTGTTGTGCAGGTGGATGCTTTGAACCATGGGGCGAGGGCTGTACTTAGTCAGATTTCTTCAGAAGGGGAAGAGCACCCAGTGGTTTATCTCAGTCTTAGGCTCCAACCCAGGGAGGAATGCTATGCAGCTGTAGAAAAGGAATATCTAGCCATAGTGTGAGCATTGCAGAAACTTCAGCCTTATCTGTATGGAAGGAAATTCACTGTTAAGACAGATCACAGCCCCCTAATATGGTTAAACAGAGCCAGCCAGCAAAATGCCAAGTTGCTAAGATGGAGCCTGAGATTGCAAGCATATGACATGTCAGTGCAGCACCACAGTGGAATTAGCAATGCCAATGCAGATGGGCTCTCAAGACAGGGAATGGGGCAGGTATACTCAGATAGACCTGACACTCTCAAGCGGCATTTCTCAAAGGTCACTTGAAAAACCAGCTTGAGTTCTCCGGGGGGGGGGGTGAAGGCTGCCAGCCTAGCCAGATAGAATTGTGCAGATAATTATATCATTTGTAAATATAAATGTTGAACTTAAAACAGTGTGGCAACATTGCCATCTGCTGTAAAGAAAACTGTCAAGCATTTCACATCTGTTCTTTGAAATTAAAATTATGTCTTGTATTTCCTTTGATCTCCAGAGCTCAGAGCCATTTGGTCTGGGCTAGCACATTCTTTCTGTTGTTTTAACTTGAGGAATAATTACTAGAGTGTACATGTGAAATGTCTTTTATTGTTGTAGCTTCATGAGCAGGTGTTAAATAATGTAGCCTGTTGGCCTGGGAACCCCAGGCTAAGTGTCAAAAATGATGTAATGTGTATACTGGGAAACCCAAGTATGAAAAGTGATGTAATCTGGGAGGGCCTAGCAGAAATGTTTGTTAGTGATTTTAAAAACTATTGCTCAGAGAGAGACTGTAAGCATTTTTGTCTGACTATCCAACTCAGCACTCTGCTTGTTGCTCTATGTAAGTAAGTTATTTTAAAAGTGTGTTTTCTTGTAGCAATAGCAAAGTTTAGACTGTGTTTTTCTGTGATGTCAGAACTGTACGACTGATTTATTTTAAGTATTTCTGTGTGATCTCTGAACTCTTTTGACTAGCACTGTGTAGTAGAAAGTATTGTCTTGTGGTTTTAATTATTTATTATTAAATATTTTAAAACTTTTTAATTGTGGCTGTTTTGTGTAGAGATAAGTTAAGTTCTAAGAGTACATTGCATGTATATAAGGATCACTCTAATAAGCCTTAAGACTGTTTAGTCACACTTACCAATTGGATAATAATATTGCACAGTAATAATTGGACACCCTTTTAAGGGCCTTTGGGTAACTGATAAAATTAGCTGGGTGGTGGCAGTAATTACTACTGTATAGTCTGGGTAAAAGGGGAACAGCTGGAGAATCTGTGCCAGCCTTCCCCAGGAGTGTCTGTGTGGCTGTATAAACTTATCTCAAAGTGTGTGTGTCAGTTACTTGGGCAGAGACATGAAGCACTGGTTGGACAGAGAGGGTGCTTGAGATTTTAACTTGCCCAGCTAGGCTGAGATCTGGACCCTACAGCTGTGTCAGTGGGGAGTCTTACTGGGGACCTGGGGAGCAAGGAAGCGACCAGCCCCAGACTGACTGTGATCTCTGTGCGCTCTTAAGGGAAATTGCACTTTAATATGTGTATTTGTTATCCTTTCCTCATATATGAGATGCCCTCTCTGGTGTTAGTGGTGAGGATTGAGGCTCCTTTATTGCTCGGCCAGGGCACGGGCGTCACAGTGAGACACTAAAAACTGTTTAAAACAACAGAAAATTAGCAAGGATGCTCTAAAAAATGATTTACACAGCTAACAGATCATTTATTTAAACACTGCTTGGCAGGAAAACCAGAAGAATCAGAACAGACAGTTTTAAAACAGTGAAAAGTACCAGTAAAAACAAACAGTGAAAATAGCAAAAAAGCTTTGTAAACAGTGAAAACAGCAATAAAATTCAATTTAACAGACACAATAATGCAGACAACTGGAGTACAACAGTGTAGTTTAGTACACAGTATATAAATACAGTATAAAAGTTGGCAGTAGACAATAGAAAGTGCAGTAAATAGTATAAATAAGCAAAAAAAAAAAAAAAAAAAACAGGCAACGTATGTTTTTTGGAAGCTCAGAAGCCTCTAGTCATATGGGATCTCTGCTCAGAGTTGTGGCTGGTAGTCCACCTCAGTTCAGCTTGGTACAAACAAGCAGAAACCTGTTCAAATGTAGGGCCTAAATACCAGAAGCTAAAAACTTGGAAAAAAAAAAAACTTTAAAAAGATTCAAAAGGACTAATGAGGAAGCTTATTCCAAGCCATAGACTGGCCTTCCTTTACCAGACAGGTCCCAATCAGCACAATTCTCTCACTAAAGTGCAGATAGGCCACTTCCTATCCAGGATGGCCTGTAAATGTGCTCTGAACAAATGACTACTACAAACAGACCCAGATGAAGCAAGCCTGTATCTGAACTATGCTACAGCTACTAGCTACCCTAGTTTCAGTGGAAAACACTAGAGAATGTTTAACACAGCAGAAAAGTATCAGTGAGACACTAAAAAATGATTAAAACAGCAGAAAATCAGCAAGGAGGCTCTAAAGAATGATTTAAACAGCTAGCAGATCAGTTATTTAAGCACTGTTTGGTGGGAAAAGCAGAACAAGGAGAACAGATAGCTTTAAAACCGTGAAAGATACCAGTAAAATACTTAACAAACAGGGAAAATACCAAAAAAGCTTTGTAAATAGTGAAAACAGCAATAAAATTTGATTTAACAGGTTGGATTAGCAAGCAGATGTAAAGGTGACAATTAGTTGCAGTTAGGTAATGTCACCTGAGGTGTTGCATTTGCATAGAACATATTTTATTATGCAGGTAGGCCTTGAATTAAACAAACATGCATTGTTAGATATAATACAACTAAGCAAACCTCCTATCCTGATAACCCAAGCAATTCGGGAAAACCGTAAATGCGTCCATTAACAATCTCAGACTCACTTCCAAAGTTCAAACTATCTGCAGCATAGACATCTTAAATAATATAGCAACTTTTATTACCACATCCCCTGCACACATAAAACAAGTAACATTCAATCCACTTTTACAATTCCCTCTAACGCATTATATGATGTCCATGATTTTCCATGTTTCTATTTTTAAAGCATTATCTTAAAGCTGGTATCTGAAACCCTATAAAATTTTGGCAGCAATAATGGGGTTAAGCTCTCAGTATTAAACCCAAATTTCTACAAAAATCAGCAAACAGCAGTTAAAAAACAGTGTGCCTTTCTTATAACATAATTCTTACTGTAGGCATTATTGTACTATATTGGAAACATGCTGCTGTTGTCCCTGTTTCTAAAACCAAACACCTATATTCAGCAACAGATTACAGACCAAATTATGTACTCTGTGCACTGGGAAAGATTATTGGGAAACTGCTATTCAATCAATGAATAGACTACATATCTAATGATGACTGTCTCTCTGACAAGCAACATGGATTTAGGACTTGATAGAACATTCAAACAGCTTGATATATAGTAACTAAGGGAAAATTAAGAGATTCTGAATGCTGTTTACCCTATTCACAACAGGGCAGAGGAATTCTCCCCGAAAGCAACTTTCACTGAACATTAGGTGTTGTCTTTTCAGTGTACTAGGCTATCTGCGCGGGCCGGGGCATTTATAAGCAACAGTGATGTATGTGGCTTACGCCACATATACATAGTAAGCCTCTCTTGAGTAGTGACACATGTGGGACCCCATTATTTAGTAAACTATACCTCTGTCTAGTAGTGACACTGAGGTGACTCCCGGGGTAAACTGTTGTATGACCATTGAGTTGGTATACATAAATTTGGGGGATCCCTCCACACAGGTGGAAGCTTACTATTTTGTTTGCTTAAAGTGACTTACATCAATATTTTCAGTGTGTTGTCCATTGGACAAAAATCATTCAACAATTAATTAATTAATTAATTAATATGTACAGCCAATGATATATCCTCTCTCCATTCCCTCACACAAACTGTTTTTCAGAATGTTGAAAACTGGTTTATGCAACACTGCCTCCTCTTAAACCCCAAAAAAACAAAGCTATTGCTTTTTACTCCTACTCATAAATCAGCCACTCCTTTCTTCTCTATAACCTCTAACAATGGTACCAACATCTTCCCAGACACTACAACCCGTCTACTAGGGGTAACTATTGATAATCATCTCAATTATGATGAACACATAAACTCCACCATTAAGTCTGTTAACAGAAAACTTGGCTCACTCTATAGAATAAAAACCTTCCTTACCCCCTCTGCAAGGAAAACAATTGCTCAGACCCACCTCATTTCCACCCTCTTTTATGCCTCTGTCATATATACCAACCTATCCAAAAGCAACCTCGCTAAGCTCTCCATATGTTATAATAGCATAACTAGATTTATCACAAGTTCCCCCTTTAAAACTCACCATTGTCTTAACATCAAACAACTAGGGTGGCTGGAACTGCAAAACCATATACTCTTTCAACAACTGCTTATAACACAAAAGATTCTACACCTCCCTAACAACACTCCTATCTTGTCTAATCTTATTACTCCTTACAATAATCTACCTACATTACGCTCTGCTAATAAGCTCCTAGTTTTATCCAGCAAAGCTAATAACAAAGCCGATGATTCTCTTTTCGCTAACACCGTAGGTAAAGTCTGGAATCAACTTCCTGCTGAATTATCTTCCATTAATTCTACTTTTCTTTTCAAGAAACATCTTAAAAAACATCTGAAAGCACACTGGCTTTGTCCATGTACTAACCCCCACTAATATCTTTTTTCTTCTATTCTATATTCTTAACTCTATCCCTACACCTGTATCCACTGCCTTCAACTCTACTCCTACTCTCCTATAATGAGAATAAGATACATTTATTATTCCCTTTATCTAATAATTGCTCATACCTTTCTAGTGTGATTTTGTAAAAAAAAAAAAAAAAAAAAAAAAAAATTTGTTTATTTTATGTTTTCTGTATAGAAATGATTAGTTCAATTTATTTAGTATTGCCTAGTCTTAATTCTGTAGAATTGCTTAGTTTAACTTTGTCAATTTCCTGTTTGAAGCTTTTCTCCCCGGGCCTCTACTGAAAATGGACATATATCCAGCTAGACTAGCCGGTCAACAAATGTAAAATAAATAAATAAATAAACAAATAATCATGAATCTATACAGAAACCTGAGATCTTTTTGACGAGTAGACACTAAGTTCTGTTGAGTTTGTTTAGGTTTGTAGTGAGGTACATGTCAAAAGCAGCATTTTATTCAATGATGGGTCTAATAAGGAGGAATAAAATGGGACTATAACTCCTTTAGATCTTGAAAAGATACCATGAAGGATAGATTGTGCAAGGCGGAAGGATTTTCTAACAATCATAGCGACGTGATGGTCAAAGGAGAGTCTGTTTTCACCATAGGTACCAAAATCCTTGATACTGCACACATCTGCATTTGCCGCTGTGCTCCCCACAAGACATTTGTTCTGGCTGCCTCAACAAGCGCCCATCCTGAATGCCATAGAACTCTATACAGCTATACCAGTTAACAGCTACTGTCAAGTGTTCCATGTATCTTCTTGTTTTAATACTGAGGAGTGCAGCTTTTATATTATTTATGTATGTAAGGTCTGGTACTCCTAGGTTCCTATGTTCATAGGTGTTTACTAGGCTAATGACCACAAAGGTCTTTTTAAGCCTAGCCATGTATCCCAAATCTCTGACAAGTTCTGGTACCTTTGATAAGTGTAAGCAGCGGCATGTGGGATGAAACATTTATGAGCAGGGGCCTGGGAGATGAACCATTTGCAGGCTGCCTAGAAGATGAACCATCTACAGATTGCCTGTATCCTTTAGAGATACAGACCATGGATGAAACTCCTATTCCCTATCCAGTAGTTCTCATTTTAGTATCAAAGCAAGCATTAGTGTTAATGAAGCTAAAATATGATTTCATGGTCATATCAGCAAACCACATTTAGCAAGTTAGAGATACTTTTATATGGTGTTTGTATAACCAAAATTAATAGTACTTATACTGATGAAAAACAAAATTACTCAAGAATGCAAAACTCACCTAAAAATACCCCTGAGTAAAAAATTCTCAAAGCCTCCCTTCTTGTTACTTCATAGGTTCATATGTTCATAGGTTTATACTAGGCTGTCTGCCCTAGGGCATTTATAAGCCTAGCCCAAAGTTTTGTGGCTTTCACCACCCCTTAAGTTGAAGGATGCTATGCCCATTAATTTGCCGTGCCTCTGTCCAGCAGTGACACAGAGGTGATCCCCAGGGTAAACCTGCGATCTCGCATCCATTGGTCAAGATTTCTCTTGAACAAAGCCAGCGAGGTGCTCTGCTTCACATGTACCGGGATTTTGTTCCACAGCATAGGGAGTCTCTGGGTGATGAATCTGTCCCTCCAGCACGTCCTATTTATAACCGTGTTAAGGTTTAGGTCTCTTGATCTTGTAGTTCTGGTGGATTTAGATTTTTTGAGGTGGAGCATGTCCATTAATTCCGGGTTGGATATGGCCTTGTATGTCAGGCACAAGTCACCTCTGAGCAGATGGTATGTGACTGAATAGAGCTGGAGTTCCTTCAGTCGGGCAGCATAAGACATATTTTTGAGACCCATTATCCTTTTGGTGAGGAATTTTTGGGGTCTTTCCAATTGCTGCAGGTGTCTGGTAAGATACATTCCGAATGGGGCATTGTACTCAATCATTGGTCTGATGAGTGATGAGTACAGGGGAACAATGACCTCCCTTGATCTGGATGTGAATCCCTTCATGATCAGGTGGGCAATGTAGAAGGTCTTCCTAACTACTTTGGCAACGTGAGTGTCAAAGGAGAGGTTACTGTCAACTTGGGTCCCCAGATCCCTGATAACCTCTTCTGTGCTTAGTGGATTGCCACCTATATGGTAGCTAGGGGTAACCTTGTTTTTTCCGAAGGGTATGACTATGCATTTTTTGGCATTTAACTTTAGGCCATGGCTCTGGCACCAGTTATCCGTTTCTATGAGACCCTTCTGTAGGATATCTGTGTCTGATGTGTTTTCAACTATGGCACCCAGTTTGCAGTCATCTGCAAACTTTGTCAGCTATAATCCTCCTGTGTTTGCCTGTACTTCTGAAAAGTAGATGCCAAACAAGAGGGGGCCCAGGACTGAGCCCTGTGGGACACCACTTGTGACCGGCTTGGAGTCTGACATGGCGCCAGCAACTCTGACCCTGTGGGTTCTGTCACTTAGCCAGTTTGCAACCCATCTTGTGACGTATGGGTTTACATTTAAGCTGGTGAGTTTTTCAATGATACCCGAGTGGGGTATTGTGTCGAAAGCTTTTGCAAGGTCCAGGTAGGCTGTGTGGACTGCCTTGCCCTCATCAATGGCCTTTGAGACTGTTTCGAAAAAGTCAACCAAGTTTAAAAGGCATGATCTGCCTTTGACAAAGCCAAACTGGGTTTGATCCAATGTCTGTAAGTCCCCTATGTCTTTATTTATGAGTTCCATTATGATCCTCTCCATAGCTTTGCAGACCAGGCTTGTTAAGCTAATGGGGCGGTAATTTCCAGGGTCCGTGGAAGCACTGCCTTTGTGAAGTGGGACCACAGTTGCCGTACGCCACTCCTTGGGTACGTATCCTGAGGTGAGGCTAAGATTAAACAGCTGCCTTAAATGAGGGTTTAATTCCTCATTGAGTTCATGGAGCAGACAGCCGGGGACACCATCTGGTCCCATAGATGCTGTGTTTTTCACCTTGGAGAGAGCAGTTTTCACCTGTACATATGAGATGTTTGGGAGGCTACATTTTGCTGGGATAGATATCTCTCCTTTTGGGGGGGAGAAATTTGCACTGAACCTGTCAGCCAGTATGTTGGCAATGTCTGTTGGTTCAGTGACTTTTGCATCATTTTGAACTAATTCTGAGCATATCTGGGAGTTTCCACCCAGGTTTCTAACATAGCTAAAAAAGGCCTTATGATTGTCTTTTGTGTCTTTGGCGACTTTTCTCTCAAAATTTGCTTTGGATGATTTTATGAGTGATCGTAGTTTTTTACTTATAATGATCAAGGGTGTCTTCCCTTTTAAGGATTTTGCTCTGTCTTGTAGTAGCTTTCTCCTTTTATTGTAGAGCTTGTTTATGGCTGGGGTCCACCAGACTGGGCGCTTGCCTTTGGTGGTAAGGGTCTTTGTTTTATTTGGGATTGCCTGATCCATGCAGTCCTGGAGGTGCTGGTAGAAGGCATTTGCAAGTGATTCAGCGGCTTGGGTAGTGGTTTCCATTGGCTCGGGGGCTTTGAAGGATACCACACCAGTCTTAAGAAGTGTGAAGTCGGCTTTTGAGAAGTTCTTCACTGTGGTCTTATTTATCTTGGGTGGGGGCGGGATATGGACTTCCAGTGAGATTAGTTTATGATCTGATCTCACCAATGATGGATATACTTCCAGTGTAGAACATTTTGTCCCCATGTTTGTGATGATGAGATCTAGTATGTTTTATCCTCTTGTGGGGATGGTGACTAGTTGTTCCATGGCATTAGAGTTTATGAACTCTAGGAACCTTTGGGCTAGAGTGTTGGAGCTTGAGTAATGATCCCAGTCTATATTCAGGTAGTTGAAATCACCTAATATGATTGTGTTTGGAGATAAATTTATACCCTCCAGTGTCTTCAGGAAGGCTGTGTGAGTTTCCTGAGATTGAGAGGGTGGCCTGTAACAAGCTACAAATTGCAGAGCAGTCTTGCCTTATGGTTAATTGCACCTGGATGGTCTCCGATGCTTCGTGTGTTGCCACCAACCTGGAGGTGTGGGTATCCTTGATGAATATGGATACCCCCCCTCCTTTTGTGGTGTGGTCCGGATTTTGGGGCCAGAACGCATGATATGAGGTAAAACCTGATAGTGCTGGGGTGCTCTCAGGAGCCTTGAACCAAGTTTCAGTCACAGCACAGACATCGATGTTCTCCATACTGAGAAGGGCTTCGAGTGCGTGCATCTTGAGGTTGAGACTTCTGGCATTGAGCAGCATTACCCTTAGTATTTTTTCTTTTTTGTGTTCTAGGGTGGTAGGTTTAGAATTTGAGCCTTGCCTAAAAAAGGCACTATGGGGGTGGCAAGAGCCTTTGCCAATATCCGGAAGCCTAGGGGTGACAGGTGCAAGCCGTCCCTTGCGAAGCAGCGTGGCTTGTCCAGCATGTCATCCCAGGCAGACAGACATTGGATCCCCTTTGAATGACACCAGAAATTAAGCCAATTATTAAAGCTGATCATCTTGTCTCTGTATTGTGGCATCATTCTTGGTGAAGGTAGGATACTGCCCAGGGTCAGGGTCATACCAGCCTGGTTTACATAATCAGAGAGCTCCTCTATGTTTCTTTTCATGTAGTCCAGGGAGGTACGTCTCAGGTCATTCACACCAGCATGGACAATGACTGAGTCATACTTGTACTTGCTGTTGATTGACCTGAGTGCTTGCATTATGTGGCGGATTCTAGCGCCCGACAGGCAGCTTACTGTGACCTTCTCCTTACTCAATCTGGTTAGTGGGGCGTCAGTGTGTCTGACTATGGAGTCACCTATGACGAGTGTGTCTGGCATTGTGTTTGGCCTTAAGGGCTGTGACGGTTTGGCACACTGACTTTGTGATCTATGTGTTGCATGTGTTGTGTCATGAGGTGGCAGTTGTTTGGGTGTCTGCTTTGGTGGCCTCTGCTGTTTTGGTAGATTTTTGATCAGAGCCTCCGAGTATGTCTTTGTGTGTTTATGCGTATGATTTGAAGTTTTGATAGTACTATGTGAGACTGGGTTTGTGGTGTGTGAGGTTACCTTCTCCTCCTGTCTGGTCTTGCCAGTCCTATGTTGAGAGAGCTCAGCCTCCAGTTTGGTTAGATAGTTGCATCTCTTGCATGTATTTGTGTTTTGTGGGAGAAGGAGAGGGTTGTCTGTGTACATGAGGCAATTGTAACATTGCCTCAATATTCCCATGTTCACCAGCTGAGCAGGAGAGGATGCTAGCAACTGACCCCTCGACATGCTAGAAGGAAAAAAAAACAAAACTTTTCTTGTGTAATTGGTTTCGAAAAAGACTTCGAGGGATGTGGGTGATCTAAAACAGGGGTTTTAGGGACTTGGCAGGAAAATACTTCTAAAATTAAAAGGTAACCATTTTAAAAATAACTGTTGCTTGCCAAGCTAATTACACAGTAGTCTGGCTACAAGAGTGAGAAATGTCTCATTTATGATACTAGATTTCTCTGGGCAGGAACAGGTACAATGTTAGTTACTCCATCAGTAAGAACTGACCAAATAGTCAGGGATCTGGGAACATATGTTCATAGGTGTTTACTAGGCTAGTGACCACAAGGGCCTTTTTAAGCCTAGCCATGCATTCCAAATCTCTGACAAGTTCTAATACCCTTGATAAGTATGAGCATGGCCCTGGGAGATGAGGGTCTACATTACAAGATCAAAGCTTTAGTTAATCGAATAACTAAAGCTCGAGCTTGTAATATTGAAACCGTAAAATGTCAAATGGTTGATTCAACCCAGGGAAGTGCTTCCCTTAGCCGTTATGTGGATTATGCCCTTTCCTCCAATTTGGAATGATCTCAGAGTTGGTATATTTAGTTAGGGGTGTAGGGGGGGCACAGCCCCCCTACATTGGTGGGTGTGGGGGCCAAAGCCCCCCACTTGATTTCAGGTCTAAAGTTTTTTTTGTTTTGTTTTTTTGATGTGGCCAAGGGAAGTGTTTCCCTGGGTTGAAATGGCCATTCGACATTTTCCGGTTTCGATATTACAAAATTGAGCTTTAGTTATTCGATTAACTAAAGCTTCAATGTTGTAATATAGATGCAGAGATGAACCATTTGCAGGTTATCTCTGTCCATTAGAGACATAGATGCCAAAGCAGGGATGAATTGGCAGTTTCCCATCCAATTGTCCAAGTTGCATTTGAATTGGGTTAGGGAGGAACTCTGCTTTACAAGGATGGGGAGCCTGTTCCATAGATAGGGTAGTCTGAGACACATACCTATCTCTCCAGCAGGTCCTATTTATATCACAGGAAATGTTTAAGTCTTTAGAACGGGTAATTCTGTGCTCTTTGTTTTGTGGATATGCAGGAGGTCCATCAGAGTGGGGTCTGACAATGCCCTGTATGCCAGGCACAGATTCCCCTAAAAGCCTGTAGTAGGCAGAATAAAGGAATAGGACCTTGAGGCGGTCTGCATAGGACATATTACTTAGGATGAAGGATCATAGGAAGTTATTAGGCTACTGGCCCTGAGGACCTTACAAGCCTAGCTGTAAAATGTCAAATGGATGATTCTTCAACCCAGGGAAGTGCTTCCCTTAGCTGTTATGTGGATTATGCCCGTTCCTCCAATTTACCATGTTCCAACAAATCAGCACCCTGTGCCACTGTCCAGCAGGGACACAGGTGGAATCCCAGAGGTGTATTTTCTTTTCCCCATCCAGTTATCCAGGTTGCACTTAAAAAGGTTTAATGAAGTACTCTGCTTTATGTGGAGAGGAAGTCTATTCCACAAAAGGGGGAGTTTCTGGGACATAAATCTCTTCCATCAATGAGTCCTATTGATGTCACAGACAAGTTGAAGTCACACGTGTGGGTTACTCAAGTGGAGCCTGACTTGCAGATATGCAGCAGTCCCATCAGGGCGGGGTCTGAGATTGTTTTGTATACCAGACAGAGGTCATCTCTGAGGAGTCTGTAGGAGACTGAGTAGATGGACAGGGCTTTTAGCCTGTGTAGGGTAGATGTTTCAGGCCCTGGATTCTCTGGGTGTGGAACCTCTGTAGTCTCTTCAGCTGCTGCATGTGCTTTGTGAGGTATATGCCGAAAGGGGCATTGTACTCATTTTGGGTCTTAAAAGGGAAGAATACAGGGATGTTATAACCACCTTGTCCCTGGATGAATTAATTTCTGTAATATTATGTATTTATGTACTTTTAAGATACATGTGGAGCTTTTCTTCCCAGGCCTCCGCTGAAAACGTTCTTTTCACCCAGTCGGACTTTCCTGGTAACCAAATGTAAATAAATAAACAAATAATGAGGTGGGCCATGTAGAAAGCTTTCCATACAATGGAGGCAATATGGTGGTCAAAAGTCAGTTTGCTATCAACCTGGGTGTCCAAGTCTCTCACTACTGACTGCATCCTTAGTGCCAATGTGATAATTTGTGGGGACATCACTCTTCCCAAAAGGGATGATGATGCATTGCTTGGTATTAAGTTTAGGCCGTGTTTCTGGCACCAGTCATTTGTTTGGGTGAGACCCTCTTGAGGATGTCCACATCACACGGGAATTGATGACAGCACCCAGCTTGCAGTCATCTGCAAACTTGCTCAGCCATAGCCCACTAGATTTGGCCTGCACCTCTGAGAAGTATATCCCAAACAGCAGAGGCCCCAAGACCGATACCTGGGGTACACCACTTGTTACAGGTCTACTACTTGAGGTGGCTTCCCCTATTTTGACTAGGTGGGTTCTATCAGTGAGCCAGTTTGCTACCCATCTGGTAACATATGGATCGATGCCTAGTTGAGAGAGTTTATCTATTATACTTGAGTGGGGAATCATATCGAAGGCTTTGGCCAGGTCAAGGTAGGCAATGTGCACGATCTTCCCTTCATCTATGGCCTTGGTGACTGTCTCAAAGAAGTCAACCAAATTTAACAGGCATGACCTCCCCTTGACAAAACTAAACTGTGTGGGATCAAGTGTCTGCAGGTTGCCAATGTCCTTGTTAATGAGGCCCATGATAATCCGCTCCATGGCCTTGCAGATCAGGCTAGTTAAGCTGATGGGTCTATAATTTCTTGGATCAGTGGACACTCCACCTTTGTGCAAAGGGATAACAGTAGCTGTCCTCTACTTGGCTGGGACAAAGCCGGTACTCAGGCTTTGGTTGACTAGGGTGCCTAATGGTGCTGCAGGTTCCTGCATGAGTTCATGTAGGATGCAACCTGGGATATTATCGGGTCCCATGGAGGCTGTATTTTTTGCCTTTGAGAGGGCAGTGATGACTTGCTCCCTAGAGATAAGGGGAGGGGGGCAGGTACTGGGGATGTCCAGTTTTACTGATGGGGGGGACAGAAGAGTGAAATTTTCACTGAACCTGTCTGCCAGTAGGTTGGCTATATCTTCAGTGTTTGTGTATGGGATGCCCTTGATATTTTCACCTCTTGTGGGGGTGTCAGCCAACTGGTCCAAGGCATTTGCATTGACGAACTCAAGGAATCTCGGGGCCTTTGAATTTTGGCATGAGTATTTCGTCCAGGGTTTATATTAGATACTCAAACATTTGAAAGTTCGACTGCCATATGGTCGACACTATATGATTGAACTTGCAAAAGTTTGAACATCTAATAAAAAAAAAATAAACTACACAAAACACCTACCTGAATGGTCTAAGCACGGGGGCAAGCCCCCCTGCACCCCCCACACCCCATGATCTTTAAATATATTAACTCCAAGATCGCACTACAGTGCAGAAAAGGGAAATCTTCCCATTCCATGCTGTACGGAGATCTCCATTATAAAACATTCAAATATCCGATCATATGGTGTCGACCATATGAGATTCGGAATTTTGAATGTTCAAACATTCAATATAGACTCTTTCTTCCAATCTATGGTTGGATAATTAAAGTCACCCAGGATCAGGGTAAAGGGTTGAATCTTGATAGATTCAAAGAGGTCCAGATAGGTGGAGTGGGCATCTTGAGTCAGAGTTGGAGGCCTACAGCTAGCTATGATTTGAATAAGAGTCTTGTCAATTGTTAACTGCACCTGGAGTGTTTCCTTTGCATCACACTGTTTGACCAGCCTAGAGGTATGTCTTTTATATATATTGCAAATCCACCTCCTTTTGTTTTGCTGCCCACAGTTTGGTGTCTGAATGAATTATAGGATGAGTAATCTGGTATGGCTGTGGTGCTCTCTGCAGCTTTGAACCAGGTTTTTGTGACTGCACAAATGTCAGCTTCTTCCAGCGTTAAGAATGCTTGCAATGAGTGCAGTTTCATGTTCAGACTCCTAGCGTTTAGCAGCATGACCTTTAATTTACATTTTGATGAAATTTTCATGTTGGCAGTTTTGACCTCATGGCATTGCCTAAAAAAGGCACTATAGGGGAGGCAAGAGCCTTTGCCAGGAGCCTGAAGCCCAAGGGAGATATATGCAGGCCATCTCTGGCAAAGCATTGTGGTTTGACAATCATGTCATCCCAGGCTGTCAGGTACAGGAGCCCCTTGGAATGACACCATAAATTAAGCCAATTGTTAAAGTCAATCATTTTCTGTTTGCATTGAGGCATCATTCAGGGTGACAGTAGAATGCTGCTTAAGGCTAGGAACATACCTGCCTGGGACACATATTCAGCGGGCTTGGTCATGTTTCTCTTCAAATAGTCCAGGGAGGTATGTCTCAGGTCATTCACTCCAACATGGACTATGACAGAGTCATAACAGTACCTGTTGAGAGACTTGAGTGCATTGGTGATATGGCGGATTCTGGCACCCAACAAACACCTAACAGTGACTTTCACCTTATCCAGCCTGGTGAGGGGCACATCTGTGAGTCTCACAATGGAGTCTCCTACGACTAATATGTTGGGTTTATGTTTAGGCTTTAGTGTCTATGAGACATAGGTGTGTGGACTATGTGTGGTGTGTGGTGTGGTGGGCCATGGAATTTGCATGCATTTATACCTCGGAGGTCTCTCTTGTTTGGGTATGCTTTTGATGAGGACCTTTTATATGTGGGGTCTGTTGTGTAGGTGTGGGTAGTGTTTGAGGTGTGGTGTTTGTGTTGCCAACCTTCTCAGTGCCAAATACACTGGTTTGGGGGGAAGACAGCAATGACACTAGGTGCGTGATGTAATTGCATCTCTTACAAATTGTGTTCCTGGGTGGCAGTATAGAGGGCTGTCCGTGTACATGAGGCAGTTGCTACACTGTCTCAGGATGCCCATATCAATCGGACTGGCAGGAGAAAATGTAGGAAATTGTCCATCCAGATTTGTCAGAAACTGAAAGAGCTAAGAGGGTAAAGGGAGGAAGGTCTATGAGTAGTACTACTAGATGATAACACAAGTGTTACTAAGGGAAAACTTGTAGCTGGAATACCTCAGAAAGGGTTTAAAACTGTGCTGAAGCTCTGGATGCTGCAGACCTGTATCTAGACTATACTACTCAATTTTAAGGTTAAGAACACTTTAAAAAAAAAACTCACAATAAAGCACATATTAATAACTTACAGTTAAAAGAACAGAACTCCCAGTATGAAAAAAATAATTAAAAGCAATGAAATGCAGTAAAATGTTGTTAAGCAGTAATGAATTGTAGTAGATAGCAATGAAATATAGCTAATCAGTAGATTGCTTTAAAACAGTAGCTCACAATTACAACAGTAACAGACAACACAAATAAAGTAGTAATTCAGTAGAATACTGTCATCAATTTAATGAGGCTACCAATAAGCAGTAATAAATATGGCAAACTGAATGCAGTTGAACTCCTAAGCACAAGTAGCAAAATATGCCCTGTATTCTTTTAGTGAGGAACCTCTGTTGATGTTCCAGTTGTTGGTATTCCTGGTTATGTACATACCAAAGGGGGGCTTGTACTCAATGACAGGTCTGATGAATGCCGAATACAGTGGAACAGTGACTTCCTTGGACTTAGATGCCATACCTTTGTTTATACATTGCACAACACAGAATTTCCTCACCACTGTAGACACGTGATGATCAAAGGCTAGATTACTATCTCTGTGTGTCCCTAAGTCCCTGACTACTGGGTCAACTCTAAGAGGTATGTTGTCAATATGATGGTTACCAGGGATGGATGACTTCCCAGAGGATACTATTATGCATTTCTTGGCATTTAGTTTTAGTCCACGGCTCTGACACCAGTTGTTTGTCTGTGTCAGCCCCTCCTAGAGAACATTTGTGTCAGTGTGAGATTCAGTGATGGCTCCTAATTTGCAATCATCTGCAAATTTAGTCAGCCAGAGACCACTGACATTGGCCTTGACTTATGAGAAGTAAATGCCAAAAAGGAGTGGTCCAAGGACTGATCCCTGAGGGACTCCACTTGTCACTGGCCTCTTTGTAGAGGTGGACTCCCCAACTCTAACTTCCAGGGTCTTGTCTGTGAGCCAACTGGCTATCCACCGGGTGACATACAGGTTTGTACCTAACCTCTTGTCAACAATACCTGAGTTGGGTATTGTGTCAAATGCCTTGGCCAGGTCATGGTAGGCAGTGTGAATGCTTCTGTCCTCATCCAATGCTTTAGTGACCTTCTCAAAGAAGTCCACCAGGTGGAGTAGGCATGATTTGCCCATGACGAAACCAAACTGGGTTGGGTCCAGTGTCTGGAGGATTACTATATCTCTATTGATTATCTCCATGACAATTCTTTCCATAGCTTTACATAAAAGACTAGTGAGACCTGTGGGTCTGTAGTTCCCAGGGTCTGTACATGGCCCACCTTTGTGCTGAGGGATGATTGTTGCCTTTCTCCATTCATGAGGCACGAAGCCTGTTTGGAGGCTGCAGTTAAATAGTAATTCCAGAGGCCCTGATAGGTCATATTTCATGCTATTTAGAAGGCATCCTGGGATATTGTCTGGGCCCATTGATGCAATGTTCTTGGTCTTAGAGAGAGCATTAAGGACCTGCTCCCTAGTAATAGTAGGTGGGGAGTTAAATTTGATGATACTTCCTGAGGGAAGGTTGAGGGGGAGAGAGGGGTGAAGTTGGAGCTGAATTTATCAGCCAGGAGGTTTGCTATATCTTCTGGTTCAGTATAGGTGACTCCATTTACAATGAGCTCTGCACACCAATTGTGTATTGACTTTGAGGATGCGGACATAGCTAAAGGATGCTTTGTGGTTGTCCTTGGCCTGGGAAGCCAAACTTACCTCAAATTTGGCTCTGGTAGACTTTGTTTGTCCTCTGAGTTGTTTGTTTAGTTTGATGAGAGTGCTTTTATCCTGCTGGGTGCTGCACCTCCTAATTTTTACCATGAATGTCTTCCTCCTGTTATACAGACGAGTGATTTTGTGATTCTACCAGGGTGGCTTGTTTTTTTATTTAGTTTTGTACTTCTTCCTGGCGGGTACAGCTGCCTCTATGCAGCTGTTAACATGCTTATACAGGGTTTCTGTGAACAGTTCTGCATAGGCAGAAGTGTTCTCAGGGTTTATGGGGGCTTGACATTTTGCCAGGTTCTCACTTAATAGCAAGAGGTTAGCCTTATAATAGTTCCTGAAAATTTTAGGTTTAGCTGGGGGTCCAGGGTTTATTTTTACTTCAAAGGAGACCATTTTGTGGTCTGACCTTACCAGGGAAGGCATTACAGTAGGGGCTGTGCAGAAGTCTCCCATATTAGTGAGGACCAGATCCAGTATGGTTGCACTCCTGGTTAGTGTATTGACTATCTGGTCCAGAGAGTTTGTGTTTACAAAATCCAGTAATCTCTGTGCATGTACGATTGGTGTCATATAGGATTCCCAGTTAATAGTGGGGTAATTAACGTCACCCATGAATGTGGTATTGAGTTGGATGGTTAGTGTTGCTAATAAGTTTAAATACATGGTATGGGTTTCCTGGGTCATAGAGGGGGACCTGTAGCTTGCAAGGAAGTGGTATTGGATTTTACCTATGGTGAATTGAACATGGATCAGCTCAAGTATATTGTCCTGTTTGACCAGCCTTGAAGTATATTTATTTTTGATGTCAATAGAGACACCTCCACCTTTAGTCCCTGTCTGTGAAGTAGCTGGCCTAAATGTGTCGAAGGCATTATAACCTTGCACTGTTGGTGTGCTCTCTGTGGCTTTAAACCATGTCTCAATGACTGCACTGACATCAGCATTCTCTAGGATAAACAGAGCTTCTAGGGAGTGAAGTTTTTTGTTTAGACTCCTAGCATTGAGCAGTAATACAGGGGTTAAGCATTTTCTTGGTTTTGATTTGCTATGTTGGAAGTACTTTCAGTTTGGCATTGCCTAAAAAAGGCACCGTGGAAACAGACAATGTTGTAGCTAATATTCGAAAGCCTACAGGGGAGAGGTGCAGACAATCCTTGGCAGAGCAGCATGTTCTGCTGACCATCTCCTTCCATGCTGACAAATATTGCATCCCCTTAGAATGACGCCAGAAACGAAGCTAATTATTAACTCATTCACTCCAGAGCAGCTCAGAAAATGCTGCCTGCTGACTTCCACCATAGGAATAACAGTGCGGCCTGAGCTCATTTTCAGAAAATCCATTTCTAATGCCATACAGAAAACAAATGTTCATAACTCTTTAACTATAAGAGCTAGACTAAAAATGTAAATGCAAAAGTTGTTCAGCAGACACTGACCTTTTCAACAGTGTAAATGTTGATAGTCCACATCAAAGTCATTATTAAATATTTGGCAAGGAATGTTGATATTGTGTATATTTTTTTACCTTTTTTGGAAAAGCAAAGCATAATATCTTGGTCAATGTACCATGTAGACCCATACAATTTGTATTTCATTTGTTAGTATGAATGTCAGATTTAAAATGATACCTTAACCATTACTGTGTGATGCTCCTTTATGGAGATATTCACAGAAATATGATTAATATAATATTTCTCATAAATGATAAATAAACAAAGCATAATATCTCATCACCTGTAACAGACAGAGCCTACATATCAGTGTAGAAGTTGTGCATCTGAATGTCAGCTTCAAAATGATGCATCATTTGTGTGATCACCATGCTCCCTTGAAAAGATATGGGCATATTAATGAGAAGTATTGTAAATGTATAATTTTCATAATCGTACAAAACTAAATCGTACAAGACTGTGATATCTGTACATGTGTACAGGGCACAGACACAGTTCTATTACCATGTTATAAGCAGTAAAACTGCCTTCAAAATGAGGTATTACATGGCACACTGACATGCTCCCTTGCAAAGTTATTTACCAAAATATGAAAAAAATCATAATTTCCATAACCTAAGCCCCAAACAAACTTTGATATCTGCACATGTCCAACATACAGGCAAAATTCTTTTACCATGTTGGAACCAGCAATGCGCTCTTCAAAACCAGGTATTACTTGGCACATTCAGATGTTCCCTTGCAAAGTTATTTACCAAAATATGAAAAAAAAATCATAATTTCCATAACCTAAGTCTGAAACAAACTGATATCTGCACATGCGTACAACATACAGGCACAATTCTTTTACCATGTTGGAATCAGCAATACTGTCTTCAAAATGATGTATTACTTGGCAAAGTGACATGCGCCCTTGCAAAGTTATTTACCAAAATAGGAAAAAAACATAATTTCCATAACCTGAGTCCTAACAAAACTGATACCTGTACATGTGTTATGCATTCAGAAACAATTGTTTTATCATGTAGACACACATGATTGTAAATATACACAATCTTGGTGCAGCCAAAATACTGCTGAATGGGTACATGTCATACTGCTGAATGAGTACATGTAAAGAGAAAAAGCAAGGTAAGGACCGCCACTCCACTAATGAACACAGGACAGGCATGGGACTTCAGTGGCAGGCAAGACCATCTCATCTGTCTGATAGCTGTGCTGGCTACCCACTCAGACAGCTGATAACACTGCAGTCTCATGATCTCCTTCAGTGTCAGCAGTCTGCCTTACCTATGCCTTTTCTCTTTACATGTGTTCATTCAGCAATAGACCAAAGGATAAAGTTCTGTATTAGTAAGCCCTTCCCGTCATCTAAACTCTACACATGCCTGATAACAGCAGACTAAAAAAAGTACTGCAGGATGGTCATTGACATATTAGATTGTATGTGGGAGCACTCTTCTGAAACAGTTGTTCTTTCTCAGCATCCTCATCAGCTCCTTACCACAGTTATTTGCAAAACTCAGAAAAATATATTTTACACAACACATTTCATAATAGAGTTTTACTTACTATACTGGTCCTAACTGGTCATGGGTGTTTTCCATTCTTCTCACAAGCTGCATGTTACCAATCCTACATAGCTCTCTTCATGCCATTGTGGAGGTTGATCAAGAACAATGCAATGCCCTCCTCAGTTAGGTGAACGCCATCCCTTCTGAACAGGTGAACATCTTCTGCGGTGATGCTGTCATGGCAGATTGTAGATCCACCGACCCTGTGCATCAAGCCATGCATGAACCCATTCTGTAAACATCTGGCTTTGTGAGTTGCCCGTTGAATGTTTCCTGTTTTCCATATCTGTCATGGAATTATATCAGACCGCACAAAATGACAACGTGGCCACCAAGACTTCAGGTGTTCAAAAATTGCTGTGATTTGAAACCGTAGCCTTCCGAGTGGTTGACTGATGACATCATTCCCTCCAATGTGCAGCACAAGAATGTCGGGCTCATGGTAGATGAAACACTTCTCTTCCAACAACTGCAGTAGTCCGCTCCAATGCATACCTCTTCTTGCAATCCAGTATACCTTCACACTGGATGTGGGGAAGCTCAAGTTGTACCAGTTTTCAGTTTCGGAGGCATGGCTGGCAGCCCAGTGAATGTAGGAATGTCCACATACCCACACTCTCACTTGTTGTTCTCCGGGTCGTGAAGCCATGTCAGTGTCAGAAGGTGGACAAACCTGCAGAGGAAAGAAAGTGCACATAGATTACTACTGATATTTGACAGATATATGTATATATATATATATATATATATATATATATATATGTATATCATATGCATTACCTGGTTAGCCCATCCAAATCTTCCATCCTATCCACAGGGGCAGTATTCCTTGCATTAGGTACATAAGTGGTGATGACGATTCATAGGTACATACTTACTATCCGTGAAAACACCAAATTACACACAATGACCGAAAAGGGGGCACAGAATGGGCACATGTAAAGAGATAAAGCAAGGGAAGGACTGCCGCTCCACTAATATGCCAAGGACAGACATGGGGCTCCAGATGTTGGTTATCTGACGTGTCCCATAGCTGTGCTGGCCACCCACTCAGACTGCTGATACCAGTATTGTCTCAAGACCACCTTCAGTGTCAGCAGTCTGCCTTACCTCTGCCTTTTCTCTTTACATGTGCCCATTCAGCAATGGACCTAAGGGATGAGGAACTGAAGTAACTCACTAATTGCTGCCCTGACCTTCATACATTTACTACCCTCACCTACATACACTGACTACACATGAAGGGAGGGAGACTGAGTGGAGAGCTACACCAAGACAACATGTGAAAAGACCAAGACTGACCCAGGCTGTGTCTTTTTGCATGTTTCCTTTCCCGGAGGGAAACATTGCACCACTGTGGCACCCCCAAGGCCATGCTTACCTAGGACAGCTGCACTATGGGACTGAGCTGAAGAGTCTCCGAGTTCCCAACTGCGATCCAGGTGGATCACAAGATCCATGGTGGCTGGGTATGCCCCCCACGATGCATCCACCAACACAAGAGCAGTTGGCAAAAAAGACAGAAGAGGGACCTTCCTGGCCTTGGTGCTGAAGGGCTTGGCCGGTAGCTGACAAGGGGGCACAGAAAGAGCACATATACATGGAAAAAGGGTGAGGCCCTATGACATATGACAGAATGACATAAATGAAAGTGATGTGGAGGGCGGTGTATTGCAATGACTCCAAGTGGAGAAAAAGCCAAACATAATTTGTGCATTCATCAATGTGATAATGACTTCTAGTTATGTGAATAATAGTGACAGCTGCTGACAGTTTTGCCTGAAAAGTGCTAATGACTCAGTGCTATATTGTAACTGCACTGTGCTAATGACTTGCAAAGTTATGCACGCTCAGACACAGGTGATAATTGCCTGTTGAGCAGGCATTCATTATATTACCTTCTGAAGCTGTTATGTTACACAGAGTCATTATAATCTGTTAGGAGAAGGCCACAGTGATTCACTTACGCAGTAAAAATAGTATAACAGTTATTACTGAGCCCATCCTCCCACCTATATGTTAGCAAGATACCAAGCATTGAGGAATGAGTCATATTACAATTGTTTGTGTACATCACAAAATGCTGTGGTCAAGTACTCTGATGTGCATTTCATTTCACAAGAAATTGGTTAGACTCAGTATGTCAGTGGACACTTCCCAAGGGAGACACAAAGAGGTTTGCATACTAAGGGAATTAGGCCATGGCACCACAGAAAGTACAGTTGTGTTAGATGTTATCATAACAGTAGATGTCCATCCCTTCAGTATTGTAGTATTCATAACCTAAGGGATATCCTCCCAAAGACAGCCCAATATCCATCCAGTGTACTAAAGTCATCAGTACTTACAGGTATTGTACATTACACATACACTTCCTTCACAAGCAAATAATAACCTTTATCTCACTCCGGCAACTACTGAGTATAATCAGAAATGCAATAAGCCAAGCCAAAAATGTCATCTGGCTGATCCATCTACAAATTAATCAAAAAAGTAGCAATTCACGTTCTCACCTAACCATCCCTCTGGTGACAATAACACAGAAGTACAAAAGGCAGAAATACTGTCCAAAATATCTGGTCGAGTAATGCCAACATTCAGATGCAAAAAAAAAATGTTATTCTCGGTTTCAGCATAGCATCGGTTTGAGCACTGGCACTCTGAATCATTTGGAACACTCGTATGACCCATGAAACCCATGTAATATTGGAAACACTGACCATGATATGCAACAGCTAAAAAAAAAAAAAAAAAACGGCCACCCTTAGTGGAATCACAACATCAGCAGGCTGTTTAACACAAGGAAAAAATAATGGGCAAAAATAGGAGGTGCAGCACCCAGCAAGATAAAAGCCGTCTAAAACTAAACCAACACATCTGACGACAAATACAATCTACCAAAGCCAAAAATGGCATTAGTTGAATAAGATAACGTTGCATCTATGTCACTTCCAAATTACATGAAATAGGACCTAGTGCCTACCTCAGATGCCATCTTTGTAGAACTAGATAATTGTTTCATCACCCACCTCTCGTGCAAACCCTCTGGAATAAGCTCTGGCTCAGATTTTCTTAGCAACCAGCCCAAAAACAACATCACTAACACTTTAAAGCAAAATAATAAAAAAAGAGTAAAAAAATCTAATTATAAATCAGACAAGATATCTTTCAGCTAATGACGTAATCTGGTTTAACTTCTTCTCAGTATACAAACAGGTTAATACACAACAAAAAATGTAAGTCGCAGCCCTTCTTCATTACAACGCAAACTAATCAAAAATTAAATAAGCATTTGCTGTTCATGTTCTTCTCAGATAATTCAACAGCTATAAGTAGGTCAGTGTAAACACTAAGAAAATAATACAACTAAGATAATGCTGAACACAAAGAGAAACCTGATAATTCTTACAAGCACTACAGGTCAAATAGGTCAAAGAGGTGTAATCCTACTTGTTGCTGTACTGACTTTATATGCAATAAAATCTATACAGTTCTGATTCAAGACTTTGTAGCCACTGAAATAGTTATGCCAACCTATGTATTTGTAAAATTATCCACTTCAACCCACCTTCAGAATAGCTCAATAGGTTTAAGACAAACTAACTTTAATGACAGTGGATTACATTACACAGAATTATTTAAAAGAAGAAAATATAGTTATAAACAAAACTTCATGATAAAAAGTAGTCAAACTCCAAATAGTGTCAGAAAAGAATTTATAAATCCAAATGATTTAGAAGAGGAAAAGCAAGGTAAGGACCGCCACTCCACTAATGAACCCAGGACAGGCATGGGACTTCAGTGGCAGGCAAGGCCATCTGATCTGTCCGATAGCTGTGCTGGCTACCCACTCAGACAGCTGATACCACTACAGTCTTGCGACATCCTTCAGTGTCAGCAGTCTTCCTTACCTATGCCTTTTCTCTTTACATGTCTCCATTCAGCAATGGACCTAAGGGATCAAGTTCTGTTTTGCTAAGCCCTTCCTGTCATCTAAACTCTACACATGCCTCATAAAAGAACAACAACAACAGAAGTATTGCAGGATGGTTACTGACTTACTTAGTACAAACAGTATGACACATTACTGAGCCCTTCCTCCCACCTATGTAACAGAGACTCATCATCAGTAAGGAGAAGACCTGCATAACTCAGTAAAATAGTATAACACATAGATATTGAGTCCTTCCTCCAACCTGAATCCCACAATAATCATCATGGGCGTAATAAATGAGGACATAGGTAACCTGCAAACACTGGACACATCACAGTTCAGCTTTGAGGGTTACCTCATACAATAACATCTTACTTCATATATTTTCTAAATCAGCAGCAGTTTATTAGCAGTATAATTTTACACTTCTTTGTGTATATTAGAAAAATGAATTTGGTGGGCTCCTGAATCGTTTCCATTCACAGCCACTTGCCTGCCTGAAGTTAACAGCAATAATGTCAGTGGAGTTTTCTTCCTTATGGACAGCATTAATGCCTACTCCGAGTCTTGTAGTAACATTTCCCAGAACAGACAGTAATCTTAAATCATCAGAAACTATGTCCTCTTTCAGTCTTCTCTTTACGATGACCCTTGCACCTCACATTTACCATGAGCAGTATCACCCAGACCTCTGCAAGATACAAACTTAAGAAGGTGCTCTCAGGAGAGATTGCTACTATATCAACCATTGTATTTATGAGATGCATTTAGCCCTTGGACACCTCTCCCTCCCCTCTGCAATCATTACCACATTTTCTTACTCTGTCAGTAGCTCCAGTGAATCTTTCTAATGAAATTAATTGGACCATTGCCTCAAACAGTACATACCTGCACCCAAATTTCTCCTTTTGTTGCCAACTATCTTAATTGTACGCTTTTTCTCCTATTTGCAACAGTAATCAACTGTGTCCCTTTAGGAAATTCACTTCCTTTTCATATTTCGTCAGTCACCAATGCTTTGCAATACCAAACTGCTGAAAATTTCAGCTCTGACCCAACAAAAGCATTACACCTAACTAAAAAATTGCTAAACACTGCTCATTTATTAAAACCTTACAATTCTTATTTTTTCACATGATGGTTGCTGAATTAATATTTAAAAGCTATAGCACGTCACTGTGTTTCATGCATATGGTTGTAAGTTATACCTATTGCATTTTCTATTCATGGTATTTATTTTGCTATAATAACTATAATATTGTCTAAACACCATGATATCTTACATGTTCACACATTCTAGAACATTTTACCACAGCAAACTACGCTACAAACACCGGTCATAGGTGAACACCTGAAATTTGCTGACCATGTACCTCTCCAGTATGTCTTTAACAATTGAGCAATGTTATGCAAATTTGGCAAAGTTCCTGCAAACTAGCCTTATACAGCTTACATAGGCAAATAAACTGGCCAGGACAAACTCATGCACTCACAACCTAACAAGTACTTACAACTCACAGACTAAACCATCAGAAAAATGCTGAAGGTTAGCACATATCATTCATCCCTACTCCCCAAATAGGACCTACAGAGAAATCACAACCTGCCATATTCAAATCAAAAAACAAAGCTAGTTAGTCTATGTCCTCAAACAGTTTCTCTAAAAAATGGAACTGTATCTCAAACCCTGTAAGACAAGTTAATAAGCTAATACCTTGGAAATCAGAATTTAAAAATTGAAAAAAAAATTACACACACATCATGTACATAGCATATCCCCAGCTAAAACAAACATGGTGACAGCATTATTTTATGAACGGTACCCATCTGAACACCAAGTGCTCAAGAATCAGCAAATCAGCATTACTGGCCTGAAAATAACTCAATTTAGCGTTATTTCATTTTTGCAGTACACATCTCCACAACATGTTAACCCCAGACTACATTACAGCCAGTACATTTGTTCTATGTTTCAATCAATTTGATCAGAAGGCCAAGACTATACTGATTCCTGTATTCTGTGAGAAAACATGGGCAGTTTCATAGCGTAGCTCATGCAGAATGACACACGGGAAATATTTATGTTGGGTATCGGACAATGTGGCCTTGTAGATGGGAAATTTAGATTTCTGAAACCTGTGCAAGTACTGCATTCACCATGCTTTTACACTAAACAACTGCCGGTCAGAAAAGCTAAACCACACAGGTACAAACTCCAGGATCGCACAAACTCAGAGAAGAAGGACAACATTAAGCTGCAACACTAATGAGGAGAAAAATGCTAATCCCACCTGTTGCTTATTCCCTGATTTGAAAAGACACCAGCGATTTCACGAGCGACAAACAATAAAGCAAACTTTCCCTCATGCAGTTTTACATAACCTACTCTCCGCTCACACACACACCTAACAACCATGTGCCCTTTGCTTGCTGCCTCACTATTTACAACTGTTCGTACTTTTACTTACAGATGCTCTTGCCTTGTGACTGCCCCTCAGCAAATCAAACTTCTTGACAGACAGAATAAGGGTCAAAGCATACAGTAATTTTAAAGTAACATGCTACAAAACCAGAACGAGTATAACATTCAGTACAGGCAAAATTCAAGGAGTACAACCCGTGATTGTTTACACTAGGCATTTTGTTTCAACACTGAATGCATTGTGGACGGCGGCGTAATAATTAGTGGTTCCTTTTCTTTTTTGGACACATCTCAACCACTAAGCAAGAATGCTGGTTCATTGCAACTTTTCAACCTGCGCAATTTGGCTGCTGATTGAAATAAGCTATCTTACCGTAATAAGGACATGTCCACTGAAGTCAGGGTTTTGCCAAGAACACACTGGGATCTCCGTTGCAGCTTTTTGATGGTACCCAAATGGCACAATAAAGAGGGATACAGTAGATAATTCCACAGAATCCGGAAAAAGAAAGGAAATATCTACTATAGGACACTATTTATTTGGACAGAACAGAGTGGGGGGGGTGTTACACAAGGGGTGACTCTCACTGGCTGCAACAGTTGCTGGATGAATAGCATACTAAATCGGTTTGCTGTTGACATGCAATTACAGGCTGTGTTGCAAGCCGATTTTCTAATAAAAGTCAAATATGAAGACCATAAAACTCAATGCTGAAACTTACGTTGACAAGGTAGCTGACAAAGTTCAGTTACTTTTTCAACTTAATTTTCAACAGCGGAGCTGTAATATGCCTGCAAAGTTACTTACGCTGAGAGAAGGCACTTGGATGTAACAGCATGTAATTACTACCATTTCACAGTATGCTCCGTGTTAAGCACAGAGGCGCCATGAGACAGTAGTCAGGGTTAATGAGTTAAAGTCAATCATCTTTTGTTCATATAGCGGCATCATCCTTGGAGAAGGTAAAATGCTGCTCAATGCTAGACTCACACCAGTCTGACACACATATTCCGAGAGTTCCATGATGTCTCTCTTCATATAGTCTAGGGAGGTATGTCTCAGGTCATTTACTCCCATATGGACTATGACTGAGTCATATTGGTAACTGTGGTCCAGTGACCTGAGTGCATGCGTAATGTGACGGATCCTATCCTCTGATAAACAACTGACCGTAACTTGCTCCTTACTCCACCTGGTGAGAGACACATCAGTGTCTCACAATGGAGTCTCCAATGATTAGAATGTTGGATTGTGTGGTGACTTGCATTATGGGCTTATATGTAGAGGCTCCATGAGATGTAGCTCTATGTTTTGATGTGGGTGTTGTTTTGAAAGAGCGCATTTGGGGCTGCTGAGGGTATTTGTTATGTGGACTTCATCTAGAAGGTCTTTGTGGTTTAAAAAGGTTACATGTAAGTGCCCCAGCATATGCGGGTCTATATGTCTGCTTTGAACTTTGCGTCATGGGTGCAGCATGTGTATTACTGACAACCTTATTGACATTAGGAGTACTTTTATTTGAGAGCTTTGCCTCCAATGACATTGTATATATACAGCTCTCACATACCATATCATTTTATTTAAGAATTAACTGCTTTTCAGTAAACATGAGGCAATTTCTGCATTGCCACTGTATGCCCATATCCACCAAGCCAGTAACAGAGACAATAGGAAAGTTCATATCCATGGCAACAGATCCTTTTCTATTAGTTAGACAGTTGGAATGAGAATATCAATCACTATCACAAGTATCCGGTCTGCACCTATGTGGACAGTGCTTATCACTGCAAACTAGTTGTCCTGCATACAAGTAGGTATTGGAGAAATTTCAATTGTGCTTTTACTAGAAAAAAATGTCACTCAAGGTGTCTGAGTCTGTACAGTGCACTCTCAGACACTTGAGAGGAAACTAATACGTAGACCTAGAAAATTTAAGGATGAAGTATTTAGGCAGATATTCTGAAGTTAGAAACAAATCAAGCAGTACTTACTGAAAACAAAGAATCAGCTTGTCAAGAATGATGAAAAGAGGGGAGTCACATGAATGGCTATTGCCTGGCTACTACTAATGCTGGTCTCACCACAGCTTCACTCTCTTGGGATACAATGCTCCTTTTCTGCTTCTCTCACCAGAAGCAAAACGTTAGCACCAATCCCAAGAAGAGAAGCAGGCCACAGCCTGTTTAATGATCTACATTCTTGTCCTAGATGATGCAAGGGTCTGTAGGCTTGTAGCCTTTCTCTGATAGGTGCTTCGAATAGCAACCAGACCAAACAGGTACTTTAAGCACAGACACTCACTCTCCAACCAGAAACAGTCAGGAATCAAAGCACTCTGCTCCTTCTCTCACCAGGATCAGAATATAAGCACAAATTCCAAGCTGTCACCTATAAAGCAGTCATTACTCTTTCTGGTTATCAGCAGTCTCCAGGAAATAATGTCCCTGTGCTCCTTCTCTCACATAACAAAACAGAAGCACTAATCAAAAGATGACTTCTGAGAGGCAGAATGCGGGCTCTCCAATAACTGCTGGTCTTGCAATAGATGCTTAAAAGTAAGAAGAAAACAAATGGTTTATCCTACATACCACAGTGTGCACTTAGCAGTTAGATATGAAAGCAGGTAACTTAAGTTTTAGCTGTCTATTTTTAAAAGAGCAAGATAGACTGAAAGGGGGTGGGTACTTTCATATTCTGGTGCTATGGAATACAGTAGGATGGCCAATCAATTTAAATAGTTGAAGGGGCGTAATTTCACAAAATGATAATCTTGTGCTTACCCACACCAGCTAGTGAAAGGAGAGAGGGAATGAGATATATGGCCAAATTAACATAAGGGGCAGGCAACTAGAAAGACAGTGGTGTTTAAGAACACAACAGTTACAGGATGGGAAGGTGGGAAAAATTCTGTCTGACTCACAAGAGACAAAGCTGTGCTCTCTTTTCAAGTTTTAATATGCAGTTAAAAGCAGAATAGAAGTAAAACACAGTGTAAAGAAAACAAATCACAGTATACAAAAATAGAAAAAGGCAATAAAGTAATACAAAATACAAGAAATAAAAAACAAACTAACCTTTCTCTCACAGCAAGATGTGGCAGAGTCTGGGTGAGCCTTTCCAGTAAAACTCTGAAATGTTTTATTTTACCCCTTAAATAAAAGGTTTAGTTCCTAGCTCCACCCCCTCAGTTCACAGATGATTAACCTTAACTGACCTGTTCTAACTTAAATGTGACTCCTTAACTGATCTGTTCTATTTCTGTCTGACTCACAAGAGACAGAGCTGTGGTCTCTTTTGTAGACAGTAATCTGGCCTTTGACCAACATTTGGCCAAGGTACTAAGAAAATCTCTCTATGTCACCCATCTTATAATTAAGGGCATGGCATTCAGGGCCAAGGAAATCATTGTGCCACTTTATTCGGCCCTTATCAGACCCATCAATGAGTATAACGCCCCCTTCATCATGTACCTGACCAGACATATGCAATAGCTGGAATGCCCACAAAGGATTCTTACCTGGAGAATCCAGGGTATAATCACATTGTCCTGTACAGATCACCTTAAAGCCCTATCTCTATATTCAGTCTCCAACAAGTACTGACAGGCAATCTAAGCCTGGAGTACAAGGCATCCTTGGATCCAGCTCTGATAAACCTTTTCCACATCAGCAAAACAAACACAGAACCACTAGATCCAAGGATTTAAATTTTACTTGTGTTATAAATAAGACATGTTGGTGAGGCAGATATGTTTCAGAGGATCCCCATACTCTAGAAGAGGCTCCCCATCCATGTGAAACAGTCCATCCATAAACCTTTTTAAGCATAAACTTGACCAATGAATGGGGAATCAGAAATTCACCCTGGGTCTGGCCCTCATGTCTCTAATAGAAAGGCAGACAATGATGCCCATACTGACATACCCCCACCACTACCCCATATAACCTCTAGAAACTTCCTAACTAACATACCCCCTCCCAATAAATACCCATGATACACAGGCACTGAATTGGGTTGGATTGCATGTCTAGGCTTATGAAGGCCCTGTTGCTTAGCGTATACCGATGAACCCCTAAAGCTTTAAAACACTGAACAGAATTTTCATAAATGCTGTAATCATAGTTAAAGACTAACTGTAATAGCTATGTAATCTGTTCAGTTTGCTTACAACTTAGGAAACTAGAAGCTGTGCTACAGAAGAGGATGCTGCATCGGTGATGTATGCTACAATGTTTTGCTAAATTTGTTACCAGTTTCCATTAAACTGCTGATAACAGAGGATATTGTAGATGTTTATAATATAGAATATCAGTCTTTTATAATAAATCTGTCAAGAATGGTTATAGAAATGAGTAAACAGTGTGTCAGGAAATGCCTTTTTTATAGCTATAAATTAATCCTGTCGAGTGATTTATTTATTTATTTTTTTTTTTTGCAAAGAGCATTTTTCAAACAGTGTACTTTAAATTTTAGTATATTCTGTATTCTCCTTTTACCCTATGCTTGTCACCGTGGGGAGGTCTGTGTAGTCCAACACTCCTCAGGTTTATACACTCTAGAGTCATGTACTCCTGATAAGCTTGCCCATGGATAACAGACCTAATGTAAGATCCTGTACCAAGAGTGATTCAGTCTTCAACACCCTCAGTGGTAGATCAAATAGAAGATCATAAGATCTGTATGGCACCAAACTCAAATGAAGCCTGATAAAAAATGTGAATCTTGCTGTCTTGGATCCTCGTTGACCCTGGGTTTCTGATTTCCAGCTTGTCAAGACTATGTTTTTACTGCTGGTATTAATGCAGTAAACAGTATATATAAAGCAATGGTCTGCTGTAGTAAACAGCATCCTCACAAATGTTCAAGCCCCACAGTGAATGACTAATGACAATAGGCGGCAGGATAAGGGAATCCAGCAGTTACTATATATAAATCTATATACTAGCAGCAGCAGTTTCATGACCATCTGGCACCCAAACTCAAGACACTGTTGCATTTTGGCAGCTGTTATTCTGACTTAGCAAACCTTTAGGAACTGTATGTGATGGTATGTATAAAGTAGAAAAAATGTCATGTTAAAAATGTCAGCACTGCTAATAGTATGCTTTTTGAAAACTGTAGCTGTTCTCATGCATACATGTCTCCATGTCTCCTCAGTACTGTTATTATTTATAAAGTCTGAAATGCATTTGTCATACAGGAGACACCACGTGGTGTCAGAAGTGAACAAATAATGTTAACATCTTTGTATTGTTCTGAAGTCCTGTTTTTGATTACAGTTTAAAAAAAAAATGCAAAAGCGTTCAAAAAATATGACCGCTCCCAGCATCTCATATTGCTCCTTCAAAACTGGACTTCAAGGTAACTTAGCATAAAACTGTAGATCTTGGAATCAAGCATTTGAATTTGTTTAGTAGTGGTTTTGAGTTACTTAAGAAAAGGTAAGGGATTTCACTGGTTACCTTTTCACATACAGCAGGAAGCTATTAAACTGTATAATACACCTCAGTTATTAGAGGATGATAAAACTGTTTATGTGTGGTAAAACAGAGGTTAAAAGAGTACTATGAAACTTACAAAATCTGCCATATACAAGCTTTATTTTTTACAAGAAATCAGGGCTTATATGAAGTTATTGATACTTGTATGACTAAACTTAAGATGTAAAGTAAAGCATGATTCAACTCACTGCCCTTAACTGAGCCTTTCTAAGCAGATCAGACCATGGTGTCAGTCCTAAAGACATCAGAAAAGTGATGTATTTTATTTAATCTATTTTTAGCTATGTGGTTTTAAAATGCATTCACTGCTAATTTGTTAATACTGTTTATTGTGCTAGAGTTTTGGTCATTTCAGACACTTTTTGCCTAATCTCTCTCTGCTGCTCCCAGACCAATTCTTCTCTATGACCAACAGCTATTGCTTTCTACATTTTCATACACACGTAGGCTAATTATTGACAGTAAGGGAATTTGACTTCATCCAAGCATATGACATCTAAGTCCAATAAATCCAAAAAGCAATCTTTGCATGGCATCCAAGCCTACAGGCCCTTTGATGTGTGCACTCTTTGCAATCTTCGAAGCAAAGCCTATTGACTCTTTGAAGTGTTTTTCATGGTATCTGAGGCAACCTCTTCAGTCTGTTGGTGGCAGTCAAGGCATGAGGTGCATGGTGTGGCCAACCTCTAACCGTGCTATTACTGGCATCTTTGCCAGTTATTCAAGAGTGCATTGTGTGCATTTTTTCTAGCTGTTAAACTCTTATGCTGTTATTATTATTATTATTATTATTATTATTATTATTATAGGGAATCCATGTTTTGCTCTCTTTACTACTATAATTGTGCACACTACCAAACTACAGTTATGTACTACTCTCGGATCTTACTATGTTGAATTTATTGTACCTTTAGCCTTCCCACTATGACTGCATTCTACTCTTAGATTAGAGTGCATTACATACTTTCTTCCCTGTAGTTTCAAGTAATTTTTCTGCATCACTGTTAGTGCATCTTCACCTTGCCTTGTATACACAGGACTGTTTATCTATCCCACATATTATCCCTGCCTACAGACTAAATTCACAATATAATTACTGTCTTCAGTAATTTGGTCCATTTGGAAGCACTGTCTACTTCAACCCCTTTAGCTGCAAACCTCATTGCACCTGGTATTCTGACAGAGTGTAGGAACTGCGTAATGCTCAGTAACAACCTGCTACTACTGGACTGGGCCTATATTAAATGAGTGACCATTTCGATGTTCGAATAATAGATGGTCGACATCATATAATCAAACGTCGGAAAGGTTGAAGGTGAAAGTCAACGGCTTTTCATGCGCAGAATGAGAAATTTTCCCTTTCTGCACTGAAGTGCATTCTCGGAGTTGGTATATTTAAGTAGGACGGGAGTGCGGGGTGCAGGGGGGCTTGACCCCCTGCTCAGAGCGGTAGGGTACGTTTTTTTTCTTTTTTTTTTCCCTTTATTTTATTATATAGTCGATGTTTTGAACTTCGCTCATATGAGTTCGTTCATGTGAGGTTCGAAGTTTTGAAACTTCGACTATATAATATAGACCCTACTGGACCAACATATCATGATTTGTTACAGATGTAATTATCTATAAAATCTGGAGGCTTCTCTCTCACTCACACAGATGGTCAATAATCAGCTCATAAACTCACACATACCTTTACAAGATCATAACAACCAACATATTCTGAGGTTGTAAAAATCATTTCCCATACCTTCAGGTATCAAGACCAAAAAGCCTTGGCTGTACTCTATTAACACAACTGCACCAGACTCACCTAACTCACTCTGGCACAAGACTGCAATCCATTAACAAACATGCACCAGACTCACCTAACTGACTTTGGCATAAGGCAGCACTCCATTAACTCAGCTACACCAGACTCACCTAGCTCACTTGGGCACTAGGCTGCACTCCATTAACAAACCTGCACCAGACTCACCTAATTCACTCTGGCACCAGACAGCACTCTATTAACACAACTGCACCAAACTCATCTAACTCACTCTGGCACAAGACAGCAATCCATTAACACAGCTGCACCAGACACACCTAAATCACTTGGGCACTAGGCTGCACTCCATTAACAAACCTGCACCAGACTCAACTAATTCATTTGCACCAGGCAGCACTCCATTAACACAACTGCACCAGATTATCCTAACACACTCTGGCACCAGACTGCACACCATTAACACAGTTGCACCAGACTCGCCTAATTCACTCTGGCACAAGGCAGCACTCCATTAACACAGCTGCACCAGACTCACCTAACTCACTTGGGCACTAGGCTGCATTCCATTAACAAACCTGCACCAGACTCACCTAACTCACTCTGGCACCAGGCAGTACTCCATTAACACAACTGCACCAGACTCTCCTAACACATTCTGGCACCAGACTGCACTCTATTAACACAGTTGCACCAGACTCGCTAACTCACTCTGGCACAAGGCAGCATTCCATTAACACAACTACAACAAACTCTCCTAACTCACTCTGGTACCAGGCAGCACTCCATTAACACAACTGCACCAGATTCTCATAACTCACTCTGGCACTAGGATGTACTCCATTAAAAAAATATCCAAGAAAGCTCACTCCAGATATAAAACACAAACCACTTTTATTTTCCACTAGTATCACAACATAGGTAAGCACTTTCGTCCCAAATTCAGTTTTAACAGGAACTTCATCAGACAAAGCCAAAAATCACAGTCACTTCTATAAATACACCCAAAACATGACATCACTTCCTGTACCATAATTAAAGTGATAAATCTTCAAAAAAAATATTTATAAAATTACATTCAAAAGACAAGCAGAATCCTGAATCTGTTTGTAAAACGTTCAGTCTTTCAATTTCAACAACAGTTCAAATCATTTTAAAATGTCTTGATAAACAAATATATATCTTAAAAAATAGAAAGACATTTTTGCCTAAAATATAAAATATAGCATGCAAGTCAAGGCTCAAACCCACAACCTTTGATTTAAGACACTAACGCTCTACCAGATGAGCCACTTAACTACATAGTGCTTTTAATTTTAAAAGACTGGTAATGGATAAACATTAGTTTAATCTAGGCCAATGGGTAAAATTTAGATGTATTTGCCAACACAATTCAGCTTTCTCTAATAAATATTGCCATGCACCTCCCCTGCAGGGAGGAGAAATGGTGTCAAGAATAATAAACTTAAATTTGTGCCCAGGATGTTGTCTAATATGTTTAGCAAGAGCATTGGTGTCACAATTGCCCCTGATATTTCTGAGATGTTCCCCTATCCTATTCTTGAGTTTGCGCTCGGTTTTACCGATGTAAAAACAAGGACATAATTCACATAAGGCACCATAAACAACTCTCTCTGTATAACAGCTAAATCTATTCTTGATTTGAATTCTCATCCCTTTTTTATAATTACTTCTTTCACTTCTAGTATATAAGGGCAAAACTTACAAGACCCGCATTTATACGTGCCCATTTTTGTGGGGTTGCCTTTGATGTTCAAGTAAGGTTTTGATGTTGTTCCCTTTACAAAATACACAAATAGGGCTATCCGCCAAAATCGCTCTGACATCTATTTCACCTGTCAGAAGTGCCCAATTTTTCTCCAAGATGTTTTTTTTTTATCTCATAGGAATCAATAGAAAAAGTTGTGATAAAACTTGTTCTATACCTATTAACTTGTTCAGTTAATGTTCTAGAAGTGGGGCCTACATTTTCTAAAGATTTACCACTGTGAGTGTTTGTGGGGATATTGTCTCAAACATTTTCACCTCTATTTAAAGAGGGAAAAATGACCACTCTCCCTTTTAGAAATGACCTCTTACATTATGCTTGCTACCATTGAATGGGGATACACAACTGATAAACATACCATTCAATTTTTGGCATTCATTCAGAAAAGAATCGTGTAAAGTGACCATTCAAGCAGCTCTTACAAATTGCCCTTTTAAAACCCCTCTTTTTTGGATATAGAGGTGACAACATGTAAAGTGCAGAAAATTATTAGAATAGGTCGCTTTACTGTATATTTTAGACACAAATCTGTTGTTTTGAACATCTTTTCTAAGTAGAATGTCCAAATAAGCGGCTTCAGTCTTATCTAAAGTGTGTGTGAATTTCAAAAAAGATGTTGAATTATTGATGTAGTCAAGGAAAGGGCCTATTAATTCTTTTGGTCCTTCCCATAAAATAAAAATGTCATCCCAAAAGCAGGTATACAGATGGCAGAATTGGAAAAACTGGGATGTAATAAGAAATTTTTTCTCTCATTCCAGCATACAATGTTGGCATACATGCCTCCGCATGCTGCCCCCATCACTACTCCTTTCTGGACGTACAGTTGCTTTTCAAACACAATAAAGTTGTTCTTTAATACCATCTCAAGTAACTGTTCAAACATGTTAATTCTATCCTGTGGTATATTTTTGTCTCCCAGATAGTCGCAAAACCATTGTATTCCTGTCTCATGGGGAATAACAGTGTAAAGATCCTTTACAGCCAAAGTTATGAAAGTGAAGGAATTATTGAAGGTGACAGTGTTTATTTTTTTCAAAAAAATCCCAAGAATCCTTACACAATAAAGGTTCAGTTTTTAATAAATCCTTAACCTCAAAATCTAAGAACGTTGCTAGTGGTTGGGTGATGGACCCTCTGCCATCTACAATGGGGTGTAAAGGGGGTTGGTATATGTCCTTATGTATCTTTGGTATTCCAAAGATGGTGGGAGTAATAGGATGATCAATAGAAAGAAACTGGAATTCTTCAACGGTCAGCATTCCGTCTATAAAAACATCTTGTAAATATCCCCTGATTTGTCTGTAAGCCCCATGTAGCTCATTTATTGAACTGTGGACATATGTAGGGGTCTCCAGAATCTCCTCCATTTTTCTAATATAATCATTTTTCCACATAAGGACCACCCCTCCCCCTTTATCTGGTTTCATCACCCTTAAGTTAGTGTTAAAAGTCAGGAATTCAAGTTCTACAAGTTCACCAGGGCATAGATTCTTCTTTATTGGTTGCTTTTTAATTCTCTCACAATGTGTTCTAATGTCTAATTCACACACTCGTTCAAAAGTGTCTACAATGGGTACAATAGGGGGGTTGTAGGTTCTAGAAATTTTAAGGGGGTGGACAACAGTTTCGACTCCTTGAAATAACAAATTTAAATTCAGTTTCTTAGTGTACTGTTTTAGGTCCAAAAGTATATTTACCAAATTGACAGATTTATATAGTGTAAAAGTTAAACCTTTCAGTAATAAGTTACATAAATGTACACTGATGTCAAAACTGGTAAAATTATATATTTTAAAGTCCTTTTCTTCATTTAAGTGAATAACAAGGGATGGTAATAAATCACCATTGTCCAAACTGACACATGTGTTATTGAAGTCATCAGAGTTTATAATCACTGAATTTAATTTCTCCCTCGATTCCCTCTCCATAATTCCCTGTAGCGACCCCTGTTTGATCTGTTGGTCTCCTGTTGATGGTTGAAAGTCTGTTGTCTCCCATAATTGGAACCCCCTGGTTGCATTGGTTCCTGATCCGCTCTGATCTCCTCAGAGTAAGAAAATCCCCCTCCCCTAAAACAGAATCATCCAAGTTGTTGTCCAGTGGGTTTTGACAATCGATATTGTACTCTGATTCCTGATCACGAACTTGTCTAGTGTTATAAATCCATTTTTGGGAAGGAAGAGGAGAGGGATATGCATTATTGATGTTATAATAGTTCTCATCCCTAAGAATCTTTTTTATTTTTTTGTTTTTAATAATGTCCATCTGTTCTTCTATGGATTGAAAAAAACATGTATATTCAAATCTATTTGTAGAAAACAAGGGATGCTGTATAATTTTATTGTCCAGTAGCTTAATTTCCTGTCCCAGGCATTCTATCTGGGCCTCATTGTGTTTAACAACCATTTCCATGTACTCTAGACCAAAATGGTCAAACAGCTGATCAAGTCTTTATGGAAAGGTGAGTTAGCAACAAGGCCTGTGGGTAACCCCACGAGTAACCCCTTTGGTACTAGTCTCTTATTAAATACACTCACTGAAATAGCTGTTATCCATCTGGAGCTTTTTAATCTTTACCAAAATATGGTCAAATTCACTCAAATTATAGTTGAATGAGTGGTTCATTTCACTCTCCCTAGTCCGCTGATTAAGGGCATAGTTTTTGTTTAACCAGTCTTTTAAAGAGGTGTTTGGACCAAACAATGTATTGTTAGCAGTACTGCCATGAAGCTCATTGCTATTTTAAGTACTGTTTGATGTACCACTAACCTGTGAACCAGTTTGCTGCATGATTCTCCGGGGAGAAGTCTGGTTTAAGCTGGCCATTTCTAACTGGGCGACATGCTCGGCTATTTCCGATGTCTCCAAGGTGCTTGTTATAGGATGAACAGTTATTTGTGATGAGATTGACCATTCCAAACGGTCCATTCTCTCCATTAACAGCTGAATCAAAACAGTAAGGTCGCCAGGTGAGGAAGGTGACTGTGATACTCCATCGACGTTCTCCACATGTAATTGTCGACAATCTCACTTTTTTTTCTTTAACAAACCCAAGCTGAGTTGGCAACTGAAAGAATTCCAACCTGAAATACAGATTGTAAAGTATCCAGTGGTATAAAGGATATCCGGTGAGATGAAGAAAACTGATAAACCAAAGAATGCAGTCCAAACCATGAAAAAACATCCAAGAAAGCTCACTCCAGATATAAAACACAAACCACTTTTATTTTCCACTTGTATCCCAACGTAGGTAAGTGCTTTCGTCCCAAATTCAATTTTAACAGGAACTGCATCAGACAAACCCAGAAATCACAGTTACATCTATAAATACACCTAAAACATAGCATCACTTCCTGTAGCATAATTAAAGTGATAAATCTTCAAAAAAGCATTTTATAAAATTACATTAATAAGACCAGCAGAATCCTGAATCTGTTTGTAAAAAGTTCAATCTTTCAATTTCAACAATAGTTCAAATCATTTTAAAATGTCTTGATAAACAAATTTATATTTTAAAAAATAAAAAGACATATAGAAACACATTTTTTACCTAAAATATAAAATACAGCACCCAAGTCAAGGCTTGAACTCAGAACCTTTGATTTAAGACACCAACACTCTACCACATGAGCCACTTACCTACATAGTGCTTTTAATTTTAAAAGACTGGTAATGGATAAACATTCGTTTAATCCAGGCCAACAGATAGAATCTAGATGTATTTGCCAACACAATTCAGCTTTCTCTAATAAATATTGCTATGCACCTCCCCTGCAGGGAGGAGAAATAGTGTCAAGAATAATAAACTTAAATTTGTGCCCAGAATGTTGTCTAATATGTTTAGCAAGACCGTTGGTGTCACAATTGTCCCTGATATTTCTGAGATGTTCCCCTATCCTATTCTTGAGTTTACACTCAGTCGTACCGATGTAAAAACAAGGACATAATTCACATAAGGCACCATAAACATCTCTCTCTATATAACAGCTAAATCTATTCTTGATTTGAATTCTCATCCCTTTTATAATTACTTCTTTCACTACTAGTATATAAGAGCAAAACTTACAAGACCCACACTTATACATGTGCCCATTTTTGTGGGGTTGCCTTTGATGTTCAGCTATTTCAATGAGTGTATTAATAAGAGAACAGTGCCTCACAGCAAGAGGTTCTCTGGTTTGATCCTCAGCTGGAATGCCTTCTATGCGGAGTCTGCATGTTCTCCCTGTGGTCGCGTGGGTCTCCTCCGGGTGCTCCCGTTTCCTCCCACATCCCAAAGACATGCTGTAGGTGGATTGGACACTCTAAATTGGCCCTAGGCGTGAGTGCATGCATGTGTGTGCCTTCTCTGGAAGGTTGGGCGCTGGGCTGGCAACTCAACACCGTAAAACTCCACTGCAATCATGAGTGGACAGGTGATCCACTGTGGCAACCCCTAATCAGGAAAAGCCGAAAGAAGAAGAAGAAGATTAATAAGAGAATAGTACCAAAGGGGTTACGCATGTGGCGTTACCCCACAGGCTTTGTTGCTAACTCACCTTTCCATAAAGACTTGATCAGACTGCTTGACCATTTTGGTCTAGAGTACATGGAAATAGTTGTTAAACACGAGGCCCAGATAGAATGCCTGGGACAGGAAGTTAAGCTACTGGACAATAAAATTATACAACATCCCTTGTTTTCTACAAATAGATTTGAATATACACGTATTTTTCAATCCATAGAAGAACAGATAGACATTATTAAAAACAAAAAAATAAAAAAGATTCTTAGGGATGAGAAAGATTATAACATCAATAATGCATATCCCTCTCCTCCCCCTTCCCAAGAATGGACTTATAACACTAGACAAGTTCATGATCAAGAATCGGAGTACAATATCGATTGTCAAGACCCACTGGACAACAACTTGGATGATTCTGTTTTAGGGGAGGGGGATTTTCCTACTCTGAGATGAGAGCGGATCAGGAACCAATGCAACCAGGGGGCTTCCAACTATGGGAAACAACAGACTTTCAACCATTGACAGGAGACTAACAGATCGAACAGGGGTCGCTACAGGGGATCATGGAGAGGGAATCTAGGGAGAAATTAAATTCAGTGATTATAAACTCTGATGACTTCAATAACACGTGTCAGTATGGACAATGGTGTTTTATTACCATCTCTTGTTATTCACTTAAATGAAGAAAAGGACTTTAAAGTATATAATTTTACCAGTTTTGACATCAGTGTACATTTATGTAACTTATTACTGAAAGGTTTTATTTTTACACCAAATAAATCTGTCAATTTGGTAAATACACTTTTGGACCTAAAACAATGCACTAGGAAACTGAATTTAAATTTGTTTTTTCAAGGAGTCGAAACTGTTATCCACCCCCTTAAAATGTCTAGTACCTACAACCCTCCCATTGTAGACACTTTTGAACAGGTGTGTGAATTAGACATTAGAACACCTTGTGAGAGAATTAAAAAAACAACCAATAAAGAAGAATTTATTCCCTGATGAACTTGTAGAACTTGAATTCCTGACATCTAGCACTAACGTAAGGGTGATGAAACCAGATAAAGGGGGAGGGGTGGTCCTTGTGTGGAAAAATGATTATATTAGAAAAATGGAGGAGAATCTGGAGACCCTTACATGTGTCCACAGTTCAATAAACAAACTACATGGGGCTTACAGACAAATCAGGGGATATTTACAAGATATTTTTAAAGACGGAATGTTGACCATTGAATAATTCCAGTTTCTTTCTATTGATCATTCTATTACTACCACCATCTTTGGAATACCAAGCATACATAAGGACATACACCAACCTCACTGACTCCCCTTTGTAGATGCCAGAGGGTCCATCACCCAACCATTAGCAAAGTTCTTAGATTTTGAGGTTAAGGATTTATTAAAAACTGAACCTTTATTGTGTAAGGATTTTGGGGATTTTTTGAAAAAAATAAACACTGTCACCTTCAATAATTCCTTCTCTTTCATAACTGTGGATGTAAATGATCTTTACACTGTTATTCACCATGAGATAGGAATCCAATGGTTTTACAACTATCTGGGAGACAAAAATATACCACAGGATAGAATTAACATGTTAGAACAGTTACTTGAGATGTTATTAAAGAACAACTTTATTGCGTTTGAAAAACAACTGTACATCCAGAAAGGAGGAGTATCGATGGGGGCAGCATGCAGAGGCATGTATCCCAACATTGTCATGCTGGAATGGGAGAAAAAATGTCTTATTACATCCCAGGTTTCCCATTCTGCCATCTGTATACTCGCTTTCTGGACGACATTTTCATTTTATGGGACGGACCAAAAGAACTAATAGGTTCTTTCCTTGACTACATCAATAATTCAACATATTTTTTGAAATTCACACACATTTTAGGTGAGACTGAAACCACTTATTTGGACATTCCACTTAGAAAAGATGTTCAAAACAACAGATTTGGGTCTGAAATATACCGTAAAGCGACTTATTCTAATAATTTTCTGCACTTTATAAGTTGTTACCCCCTATATCCAAAAAAGAGGGGTTTTAAAAGGACAAGTTGTAAGAGCTGCTTGAATGGTCACGTTACACGATTCTTTTCTGAATGAATGCCAAAAATTGAGTGGTATGTTTATCAGTAGGGGGTACCCCCATTCAATGGTAGGAAACATAATGAAAGAGGTCATTTCTAAAAGGGAGAGTGGTCATTTCCCCTCTTTTAAATACAGGTGAAAATGTTGGGGACAATATCCCCACAAACACTCACAGTAGTGAATCTTTAGAAAATTTAGGCTCCACCACTGGAACATTAACTGAACAAGTTGATAGGTATAGAACAAGTTTTATCACAACTTTTTCTATTGATGCCTATGAGATAAAAAAACATGTTGTTGACAAATTGGGCACTTCTGACAGGTGAAATAGATGGCAGAGCGATTTTGGGGGATAGACCTACTTGTGTATTTCGTAAAGGGAACAACATCAAAACCTTACCTGAACATCAAAGGCAACCCCACAAAAATAGCACATATAAATGCGGGTCTTGTAAGTTTTGCCCTTATATATTAGAAGTGAAAGAAGTAATTATAAAAGGGATGAGAATTCAAATTAAGAATAGATTTAGCTGTTATACAGAGAGAGTTGTTTATGGTGTCTTATGTGAATTATGTCCTTGTTTTTACATCAGTAAAACTGAGCGTAAACTCAAGAATAGGATATGGGAACATCTCAGAAATATCAGGGACAATTGTGACACCAACACTCTTGCTAAACATATTAGACAACATCCTGGGCACAAATTTAAGTTTATTATTCTTGACACTATTTCTCCTCCCTGCAGGGGAGGTGCATGGCAATATTTATTAGGGAAAGCTGAATTGTGTTGGCAAATACGTCTAGATTCTACCTGCTGGCTTGGATTAAACGAATGTTTATCCATTACCAGTCTTAAAATTAAAAGCACTAAGTAGATAAATGGCTCATTTGGTAGAGCATTAGTCTCTTAAATCAAAGGTTTTAGGTTTGACTCTTGGCTTGGGTGCTATATTTTATATTTTAGGTAAAAATGTCTTTCTATATGTCTTTTTATTTTTTTAAGATATATATATTTGTTTATCAAGACATTTTAAAATTATTTGAACTGTTGTTGAAACTGAAAGACTGACCTTTTTACAAACAGATTCAGGATTCTGCTGGTCTTATGAATGTAATTTTATAAAATGCTTTTTTGAAGATTTATCACTTTAAATATGCTACAGGAGGTGATGTTATGTTTTAGGTGTATTTATAGATTTGACCGTGATTTCTGAGTTTGTCTGATGATGTTCCTGTTAAAATTGAATTTGGAATGAAAGTGCTTATCTACTTTGTGATACAAGTGGAAAATAAAAGTGGTTTGTGTTTTATATCCGAAGTGAGCTTTCTTGGATGTTTTCTTGTGGTTTGGACTGCATTTTTTGGGTTATGCACTCCATTAACACAGGTGCACCAAACTCACCTAACTCACTCTGGCACCAGGCAGCACTCCATTAACACAACTGCACCAAACTCATCTAACTCACTCTGGCGCAAGGCAGCACTCCATTAACACAGCTGAACCAGACACACCTAACTCACTCGGGCACTAGGCTGCACTCCATTAACAAACCTGCACCAGACTCACTTAACCCACTCTGGCACCAGGCTGCACTCCATTAACACAACTGCACCAGACTCTCCTAACACACACTGGCACCAGATTGCACTCCATTAACACAGCTGCACCAGACTCGCCTAACTCATTCTGGCAGAAGGCAGCATTCTATTAACACAACTGCACCAAACTCTCCTAACTCACTCTGGTACCAGGCAGCACTCCATTAACAAAACTGCACCAGAATGACCAAACCCATTCTGGCATCAGGCTGAACTCCATTAATAAACCTGCACCAGACTCACCTAACTCACTCTGGCCCAAGGCAACACTCCATTAACAAACCTACACCAGATTCAGCTAACTCACTCTGGTGCCAGTCAGCACTGCATTAACACAACTGCATCAGACTCACCTAACTCACACTGGTACCAGCAGCAATCCATTAACACAACTGCACCAGACTGTCCTAACTCACACTGGCAGCAGGCAGCACTCCATTAACACAACTGCACCAGACTGTCCTAACTCACACTGGCAGCAGGCAGCACTCCATTAACACAAATGCACCAGACTCTCCTACCTCACTCCGGCACCAGGCAGCAATCCATTAATACAACTTGACCACATTCGCCTAACTCACTCTGGCACCAGGCTGCAGACTGCAAACCTTCCACTGCCACTAAGTCTGTGCATCCAATTAGAAATGTCCTAGTAACTAATGACTCCATCATTAGATACACCGACTCTACACTCACTAGGGTGGGCAAAGACAGGGTGGGAAATGCCTTTGTGGAGCCAGGATCTATGATGTCATAAAATACATACAGTCCCTCAAACAGGGCAAATATGGCTATGACCTGGTAATGACCCATGTAGATGCGAATGACCTGAAGCACTCAACACAAAATGACATGCAGAAAGACATGCTGGAGTTTGCTATCCTTGCATTAAATTCACATAAGACTCTGGCCCTGAGTGTAATCCTACCCACACCCATAATGACCCTCCCCCCCAGTACAATGAGAAGATAATTGGCTAAGTAGCTGACATCATTTTAGGGGATCTAGTATGTGTCAACTTGAGACAAGATGATCAACAGCCCAATTTGCTATACCTGCAGCCTTCATTCCACGAAGTATGTATAATGGCCAGATCACTTGTTGAATTCATAGTGCCTTTTTGGACAGGTTCCCCTTCTGAGCATTCCAACAGAAAACACATTTTGCAGTAACTTCCAATATGGACCACTAAAACATTGCTTAGCTCAATGGCAGAAGTCTTAAAATAAATTACTGCATCTTGGGTTTCTCTTGTAACTTGACTATATATAAATCTGTATTGTAATACAGGCTTGGTTTCAATATAAAAACAGCACTCCCTATTTACTGTGTTATTGTCTATCATGCATTCAGATCGACTGGAAATTGTAGGGGAGGTCTCACCATTGTTTGAACACCTTACTTTCAGCTTTTTTGGGTATTCTTCTGACACACACTACCTCTGACTTGCCGTGCAGTTGGCCATAGCCCCTTTAATTCTAACTTTAACTTCCTCATTCAGACTTCATTTCTCCTCAACCACCCATCTCAGACTTTTGAAGTTGTTAACCTGATCCAGTATATTCCTTTCTCTCAGTTCTCAGCTTCTTCTGATTTCCCACATTTATTGACATTACAACTGTCTTATCTGTACTCCATTTCATCCCTTGTGCCTTCAGTTTTGCATTCCATTCCCCTATCCTTTGTTGAAGTTCCTGTTCAGAGTCTGCCTGTAATGCCACATTGTCTGCATACAGCACCTTTACCTTTGCTGATCTGTTCCCACTGACCTGTTTGCTGATGTAGGCCATCACTAGTATGAGAAGCAGTGAGCTCAGAGCTGATCCCCGATGCACACCCACTCCCACTAGGAACCCCTCTGTGAGTCCAACACTGTTTGTACTTGTGTCAATGGATCCTTGTACAAAACCTGCACTAATTCTACCAATGCTTCTGTGATTTTGAACCATTGCAAGACTGCCCACATTAACTTTCTTGGGATTTTAGAATATGGTTTCTTGAAGTCTAGGAATGCCCAGTTGGACTCTTTCCTCATCTATAGCTTCTTCGCAACTATATGTCTCACTACAAACATTGGGATGGTTATGCTGTGTCCTGATCTGTATCCAAATTGCACATTTCCCATCTTACTTTCAATTTACTCTCTGCATTCATTTATAAATCACTCTCTCCAAAACTTTCATACAGTATGACAGGAGTTTAATACCTTTATACTGCCCACAGCTATTAATTAACTTTTGTTCTTGTACACTGGCACTAGAATGTTTATTCTGCATTCATCTGGAATATACCTTCCTGTCCATAATTCTAGGAATATCCTCTGGAGCCATTTCCCCCTAGCTCACCCAACATATTGATCATATCTGCTGTGACCTTGTCTTATTTTCCTTACTGCTGTCCTTACTTCTAGAGTGGGCTCCTCTTCTTCTTTCATCCTAGACTGTCTGGGGCAATATAGCTTCTGTTGGACTTTCTACACTCAAAAGTGGCTGTATGCACTCCTTCCATCTGCCTCTGATGTCATGTGAACTAGTGAGCAGGTTGCTGCAGGCCGGCATCCCTTATGAAGGGTGTCTGATGAGTATCTTCTTTATCCTTCTGTCTTTGCCTTGCAACTTGATTCATTTATTTGTGCCATCTGCTGAGTCACTTTCCAGAAGTTGCTAGAGTGCCTCTGATGCACTGTACTTTGCTACTGCAACTGCTCACTTAACATCTTTGTTAACCAAACATTATTCCTTTTTAGCCTGCTCTGTCTTTTCTATCTCCCACTTCTTCTACATTTCTTCTTTCTTTTGATGAATTCTTGGATTTCTGCATTCCATTACCAGCTTTTCTTATTGCAAGAACTGTAAGATACTGTAATGAAGCTGGAATGACTGGAATGAATGTCTATCTTTTAATTACCCAGATCTGAGCTGAACTGTCATTCTCTCCTTCATGTGCCATATCTTCTTGTACCTTTCAGAACAAAAGTCTACAAACAAAATCTGATGAAGGTGATTTATTATGTAGTAGCCAGTATACAGTACAGGAAGATGTCAACAATATTTAAATCAAATCTTCTATTATTTAATAACAGTGCTGATAAACTGAAATAGACTGAATTATAATGTCCACAGCTTCTGCACTCAGAACTTTCTTCCTGAAAGGCAGGCTGCCCTGCTTACTGTAGTGTCTGGAATGCTAGACATTTGACCTGACTTATACACTTAAACTCTCACTTGTCTGTACTGAACTTCTGAGGACTGCACTGCAATAACTTTCTGTGTATCAGTCCTAACTAGCTTACTCTCCTCATAATACTAAAACCGTGTAAATTTCCTACAAGTTCTACACTCCTCTTTAACCTTGGTTTCCAAGCCTCGTACCATCTAAACATGATCTGTTTGCTTTTGTACTCAATGTACTGCACTTTCTGTTGGCACAGTTTACCTTTTTCAGTATTTCAGACTGAAGGTTATTTGTCTGAACTCATTGTATCCTTCACTGAAACATTCCTTTCTATCGAAACTGCATGTAAAATATAAAAATAAAGATATATGCCTGCTTTAATATGGCTGCATTTCTAAGCCTATGCAAAGACAACACTGTATTTATTTCTAGCAAACTACATTTAAGTGAAACCGCTTGGCCACATATCTGTTTTACAGTCCTCACACATATTGTTTAGAGGTTCAACCATTCTTCTTCTTCATTGCCACCTATTTCCACTGCTTCCTGAAGTGCTACAGTCCTGAATATTTCCTTGAACTTGTGTGCTTTGTCTTCAGCCTAGTTTGCTTTGACCCTAGTGACTTCTCTTACCATTGCTTGTTTGTGACAATTAGTGGTTAATGCTGTGGGCTGAATGTTTTACTGGGGATGAATTTGCAATTGTTGATTCCACCTACGTTCCCTTTCCTTACTAGGAGGAAGTCTACGTGAGCTGCATGTTAACCCCCCTTGTATGTGATCTTGTGCCCGTATCTGTTGCTGAACTATGTGCTGGCCACCATCGAGCCATTTGCCTGACAGAAGTCTAGAATGGCCTCTTCTTCTTTCCTTATTCCTGTTGCCCTTCCCTTGTGCACCCAGGCAGTCCTCATATCCTGTTTTGCTTGTCCCAATATGTGAATTCAGGTCCCCCATTATCAATACCAATTCATGTTGTCCTGATTCATGTAGTAGGTCCTGCAACTGCTTTGTGAATGCACTCTTTTTGTCAGTATCACAACCCTGCTGTGTGGCACAGGCTGAGATTATGAATAGTGCCCTATCCTCACAATGAAGTCTGACTTGACATGAGTCTATCACTTATTCTGATGACATCTCTCAATGTCTTCAATAATTGGCAGTGCCACGGTTATTTCTAGACAGATTCCTCACTACCCACAAACAGAGCATAATAAACTTCAAATTCCAATAATCAAGATAAATTAGGAATTCATAGTCCCATCCATGATCCAAGAGGACCATGAAAGATTTCTAAAACTATTTACTGAACTACCTTGTAAATAAAACTACTTTTTTATTGTATGGTATCACCTACCAACTGATTAACAGTAACACCTGTACCATAAGGGTTGGGTATGCTCAAAGATTCCTAGACTTAACCAGCAGACTATGGATCTAACTAGTCTTAACCTTGTCCTAATTAACACGATACCTATTTGCATAGTTCCTATAGTATTCTCATATATGATCACATCTAATTACAAGTCAGTAATTTACTCTGTCAAGGCATCTAAACCCATCACAATGAACTTCTCTGAATTCAAGGACTTTAGAAAGACAAATCTATTAAAACTATATGATTATCTCACAAAATGTAACTGCAAGATTTCTGTGTAACTTCAGCTGTCACGCCAATGAATTTTAGTCCTGTCTAACAAATAGCAAACGCCAAGTAGTTCCAATCAGAACCAATTATAATGGGAACCTTGACGATTGGCTGGGAGATATGAAATTCTCCCTGGGGCTCAAGTCAGTCACCCTGCTAGACAGGGGTTCAGGGAAATAAATATTGTAGGAAGAAATAGCCAGGGAATTGTTATGGCTAGGCTTGTACAGGCCCAAGGGCCGATAGCCTAGTACCAACCTATGAACATAAAAATAAACTGCCTTGGTGGAATTCCAACATTAATAAACTCTATAATAATACAGAAAAAGAAAGCTAATTAAAGCTTACAGTAAATCAAAATCTTTACATGTTAAAAGATGCCAGCAAAAAGATCGGCAAAATTTGAATGTTACCATAAGGAAGATCAAAGAAATATAAAAATTTAAATTAGCATCTGAAGCCAAGAATAATCATAAATCCTTCTTTAACCATATCACATAATTACAAAATAACACAGAACAATGTTTTGAATTAATTCATAATGGAACAAAATGGTTTTGTCAAAGCAAGATTGTGTCTATACACTTTAGTAAACTTCATTGAAAAAGTCACTAAAGATGTAGGTAGCAGCCATGTAATTCATACAGAATACCTGGATCTGGCTGAAACCTTTGACATTGTTCCCCATGCTGGAACTGTGAATAAGTTTAAATGCCTAAATCCAGACTGGTATGTTATCAGATGGATAGCAAACTAGCTGATTGATAGAACCCATGTAGTTAAAGTAGCAGATGCCACCTCATAAAGCAAAAAGGTAATTAGTCGGGTTCCTCGGGGCTCAGTAGAAGGGCATCTTCTGTTGGGCACTTGCTTCTTGGATCCCCAAATCACTAACCCACATATATGGCTAACTAAATTTGCAAATGACTGCAAGCTAGGTGTTGTACCTTGCTCAGAATCTAATGCAGTGTTATTACAGCAACAGCTAAACCATACATATTAATGGTGTATTAGAAATGGGTGTAAACTAAATGCAAAGGTGTGTAGCATTGACACCTTTTGTAAACAAATCTCAGCAAATGCTCACAGTACAGAGAGCACCCTAGTCTAGACTGATATGGTCATCAGAAATTTTAGCACCATTGTAGACAATTTCCTGTTGTTTGACTACCATGTAGCAACAGTAGCCATGGCATCTTTCTAGCTAGCCCAATTAAAAAACTGAAGGTATCTCATCCAGGTCAAAAGAAATTACCATTCTTCAATTCTCTGCTCCGATCAGTCCAATTGTACAGTATAATGCCTCTTTGAGTACGCATCTGTCTAAACACATGGCACAGCTAGACAGACCCCTGACATTCCTAATTAGAAATTATCTAGATCCTCTTCTGCCAAGAAATGTCTTTATACTCTATTCCTATATTCTCTTTCCTATAAATTCCTATTAGGTGATTTATATATTTAAAAACTGGGTTTTTGTAACCACTTACCCCAAAAACTATACTCATTTTAATGACATATTTCTTTTTATACATCTTGAAATACTTATGCTATACTCCTGATTACTGACACTGTATAACATTGTATTGCTACTTAATGCCTTGTAATAATTCTGTAACATTGCTGTTTAATACTAATTTATAATGAAAATTGTATAATATGTTGGAGCTTATCTCCCTGCGCATCTGCTGAAAAAGGGCTCTTCAGCTCAGTCGGACAATCCCAGTCAACAAATGTTAAATAAATAAATAAATTATATATATATATATATATATATATATATATATATATATCTTCCCATGATGTTAAGGACCCAACCCCCCCCCCCCCGATCTTCTACATAGCAGCAGAACAAATGGCTCTACAAACTCCCAAACGGACTTGAATATCTACCAACAGATAAATAAGATACCTTATATGGACACAGTTATTATGGAATGGCTCCTCATTTGTGGAATAATATTCAATTACATATGAAACAGAGTGATCCCATCAATTTTTTTAAGGAAAGTTTTGATGATAGTATAGGTGCCTGTTAAGTCATCCTGGGCTTCACTTGCTTTCTTCTCTTATAGGCAGGCAGTGCACTATGAAGGTGGCTATTGAGAATAGTGATTACAGTCCACAGCCTGACACTACCTTGTAAACTCTATAAATCTATGACACATGGCACACAAACTGATTGTAAGAGAAGCAAATTATTGTCAAAAAAATATTTGTCACAGAAAATGTAATTTTGTAAATATATATGTGTGTGCATGTATTTTATATATATATATATATATATATATATATATATATATATATATATGGAGCTATGTTGATCCATCGAAATTATGTTTCATCGAAACGTAAACTATCAAACTCACTTTCGCGAAAGTGCACTTTGTCGAAAGTGCACTTTCGCAAAACACAAAAATAACGAAAAAAAAAACACAAAAAAAATTAAAAAAAATAAAAAACAAAACACTAAATCACATTTATGCAGGGGGGCAAGTCCCCCTGCACCCCCCCCCCTTACTTAAATATACTAACTCCATCACACTACAGTGGGGAAAAGGATATATTCCCTTATCCCCACTGTAATGTGATTCGGCAAATCGGCTTTTACGAAAGTGCACTTTCGATGTAGTGCACTTTCGTGGAAGTGGGCTCGGCCTTCTGTTTGTCGATGAAATGTACTTTTGACAAACAGAAGGAGACCTATATATATATATATATATACATACAGAGAGAGAGCGAGAGAGACAATATATATATGTGTGTGTGTGTGTGTGTGTGTGTGTGTGTGTGTGTGTGTGTGTGTGTGTGTGTGTGTGTGTCTGCGAACGTGAACATATGTATGTACACGTGTTTTATATCTATATACAATAAATACCGTTTTACACAATTATGTTCTAACTTGTTCATTACGATCCAATGACCAGAAACTCCTCTTTGTCCATAAACCTATCAAATTTGCTGGGCATGATCTGTACTCGTACCACATTGCTAAGGTCTGCAACTCCTTATCAGTATCCATCAGGTTAATACCCTCCCTCTAGTTCTTTAAAATAATTCTGAAAGACTTCCTAGCAAAATCTGGCTCTGTTCTTGCTCATCCCCAGGATAAACTGTATTGTTAAACACGAACAAGTACCTATGCATACCTTACATCTCCTTACTCCCCCCCCCTTCTTCACTCACTTCCCAACTTCAGTCAATTTCTCTCCCCTGACTCTTTGTCTAAATATGCCATAACCATGTTTTTCTCCTACTTCATATTGCAAGTCTTGCTTATGTTATATTAACTTACCTTTAATTTCTCTAAACTGGCTAAAAGTTTATCTTAGCATTAAATCATTGTCATATAATTTATATATATCTTCTTAACTAATGTTTTCACATTCCCCGGGATTCATGAAGCTCAGCGCAAGGACGGCATTAGCCTTGCGCTGAACATGTGGTGTAGAGATGGCGCAGCAGCATCACATGCATATTAATGAAGGTGCACTGCCGTAATGGCCAGTTGCATAGAAAATGTGTACAAAGCACTGCACGGAGGCATGAACATGTCGGCTGCAAATGTGCAACCTAAAATGCTGACTAGTACAGCCTGCCTCTAACAGTAATCACTCCTGTCAGTGTCCGTGGATACTGAAATGTATGCAAAGCATACAAGACATCATTGCGAACACCACAATAAGACGTAAACACAAAGGCACGTAGCTGAATATTGAGTCCCCGTCCCTCGAACAAAGATATTTAAAACCTTGTGTCTGTATTCCATTGTAGTGTCACTAGTTAAACCAAGTGGAAGCAAAACGCATTGTTTTAGCGTGCCAATTGCCAAGCCTAGCCCAATGGTTTGGGTTACCACCTGTCCTACATTGTGAGGGACAGTCCCCCTCCAGGAAGGTGTGTCCATACCAAAATCATAATAAATGTGAAATGTCCTGAGATAGTAGGACATAATTATGTCCCATATGTTATGTAATAGTCCCATACAGTACGTATGTCCGTATATAAAATACCTATATGCTACAAGAAACAGAATAAGAAAGTAAACAAAACAGAATAAGCAACTACACTGCTACAACAATAAAAGCTTATATATAGGCATGAAACTAAAGTACTATCCTTTGTAATGACCGTGGGTATGTGTTGGCCTGTAAACTCAGATGTGTGCCACGAAAATGTCCCATCCAGGTCATATGAAAAGGTGGCAACCCTACCAATGGTCAGAGCATTCACTCAATATCTGCCCATTTGTGGTCCAAGTCGTACTTGTCAGGACGGCCCATAGATGAACAGGTATTACATGGGGTCTACCTACCGTGTCATGAAAGATAAGTATTTGTGAGTACCTATGTGCGTGAAGTACAGCATGTAGATGATCTGAAATGTCAGTGTAGACCTCACAACCATATTGGTCCCAGAGATATGTAGTGTACGCAATTTGTTCCGTTGACTGTGCCATGGGACATCAACTAGAGAAGGGTGAATGTTGTTTGTGGAATATGGGGCTGGGGGCTGATGGGTAATATAAAAATTCACCAAGGGGAGACTGGGTTGGATGCACAATAGGTGAACTGGAGGTCTACGAGGGAGCGGTGGGTGAATCAGGAAGATAACCAAAGAACAAATACACACATCCGCAATACAATCCCACAAACATGCGAACATTAAAATGTGTAATACACATGTACAGAAACTTTACCGCACATACCCACATAATGGTCTGGCCTGAACTGAGCCATCCAACCCCAACACACCTGGATACATAATTGAATACCCATCAACTCCTTCACAGCACACCACCCCCCACTTCCTGAACGTCCACCAAAACTAGATAGGCGCGGCCATATATGTACATAGTGACCCCTACCCATATCTAGTAGGCAGTCTCACCCTGGGCAGTCCCAGGATTGCAAACTATGTATCCCTTACATGTATAACCCTACCTTACAGCTGTAATTCAAAGATGGTCATCGATACCAACAATTTTTGGCTATCCCTCATAGGATATGTATCTGTTCTAAACATTAGACTTGGTGTCACGACACGATGTCCAGTCCTGTATACATCTGGACACAAGTTGTATGAACAGTAGTTGTATGAGCAGTAGTTGTCCACAAGACTGCTCAGCCTCCAGCCAGTCCTGCAGAACCTACAACCCGGGATTAAACACCTGACCATGATGCACGTCTCCCCATGTGCATTATCGGGAATATATACCTTACACATTCGCATAGTGGCAGTCGGATATAGCGTGCTTAAGGCGCTGTAAAGCAGACATACGTAAGGTTACCACCTGCCCCACCTTGTGAGGGAAAGTCCCTTTTTGGGCAGTTGTGTCCAGACCAAATATAATACAATGGCAAATGTCCTGTGATTGTAGGAAATATGTCCCATATTTCATGCAACAGTTGCATAAAACAGTTATTTAAGTAAAATACTCAAAGTTACAAGAAACAAATTAAGCAAACAAACTGCTACAAGAATAAGTGTTCATTTAGGCAAATAAGTAAAATTCTAACCTTTGTACTGACCGTGGGTATGTGTCGGCCTGTAAAATCTGATGTGTGTCCCGAAAATGCCCCGCTTTGGCCATATGAAAAGGGGGCAACCCGAGATATAAGCGGGTATGCAAGCATGTATGCGCGACGGTAGGTGGCGGTGATTCAACGGTATGGGAAATGTAAATGAGCATGTAGGCATATGTGTATGTACAGACCGATACACACACACACACACACACACACAAACACACACACACACACATATATATATATATATATATATATATATATATATATATACAAATATATGTAGATATGAAGATTGAACATGGTCACAATATAGGAAATCCCTGTAATAGTGCTGTTATATATCAGGATGGCCATAGCTGAGCACACCTATGCATCCCCAATCACAGGTAGGATGCTAAAAGTGGAACGAACGATCTCCACTTGCTAAGTCTGACTTTCAACTAGGTACAGGGCATTCCCAGTCACCAGTCGGACAAGCCTAAACCCGGAAGACCATATGAACACCCTGACAATCGAACACACGTATGTGCCAGGACTATAGGCTTTGGAGGTCTGAATATCCTCAGAGTGAGTCAACATGTGCATGAGTCTAGAGCAGTAGGGAATAGGGAATGGCGCATGTGTAGTAGTGCATTTTTCCCAACAGGTAAATGGATGCCTGCTGTGTAAGTGAAGTGATGAGGCATGTGTTCGGGTAACTATGCACCATGGGTATATATATAAATGTGGCAGAACACCAATAGTGTAGTGGTTAGAGCATCCACCTAACGAAAAGGCAGTCATGGTTCAAGGTCAAAAATAGCACATATCATTTTCCTTGTGGAATGAATGTTGCTCTGCTGTAAAGCCGACATTTAAACATGTAAAGGTGAACATGTGTATCGCATGGGACTATTAACCAGATCCTTTCAATCAAAATGGTATTGTCATAATGTATAAGGCACAAATAAGTGACAGTAAACATGTAACGCACTGTAAACATAGGCGAGTGCGCCTGCGCGGGTGTAAGCGGTTCCCAGCATAGGAAATGTATGTTTGCATGTACAGATGTAATATACACACACACACACACACACACACACATATATATATATATATATATATATATACACACACACATATATATGTGTGTATAGATATATATCAACATATATGAGAAATATATATATATATAAAGAATGGACATTGTAACAGTAAAGCATACACAAGGGATGTGAAGGGAATCAAGAGCACTGTTGGTATTATAAAGTGCTTTTAGCGTATGTCATAAAAAGCTGCCCAAGAGTGAGCAGAGCACCGCTACTCACACCACAGGCAGGGTTTTACCAGTGGGAGTAACATCGTTGAAATGCTAGGTCTACTTTATACACAGACGGAATGTAGTCCCATGCAGGGACCTCCAAAAATTGGAAAACGCAAATGGCCATATTCCATAACCCCAGGAAAGGCACGTATATGCAAATATACATGGCAGGAGAATCTATGAATACACGAGGCGGGACAGAATGTGTGTAGGGCCCCAAAAGCTCTGGAGAGGGAAATGTGTAAAGGTGTGTCATGTCTGCGATAACAAGTGGATAATGGATGTTACGAGTGTACATTTAACATGGGTGGGGTGGAGGAACTATGTTTATGCAATTATGGATCCAGGCATGCCAGGGTTGGATGGGCCGGTTCTAATGTACCGCCCCATGGAGGTCAGCTAGGTCATAATAGGTATATATGCCTACTCACATGCAGACAACAATATATGTTGAAGTACTAATTCTGTAACACATGCATTCCATTTGTTGACATAAATAATAGGAATGTGCCCATACAAACATCGACAGTACATGGAATAATAGGCTGGGCAGAAGAGGGATGGGTCGAATCACACTATCACATTCCAATTACCATTGGTAATCCATATATGAACATATAGCAACATCTGTCTGCTGTATAACGTGCTACATACCGATTACAAGATAACTGAAATGTGTCGGTTTTATAATGAATAATGCACTAGTATGCTGGTGAAGCTTATAAACACCATTACGCATGTGTAAGTGCGTATGAGCAGGGAATGTATTGACACAGAGATGTACATATATATAATTTTATATATATATATATAAAACAGCAAGATATGAATATACATGTATGAATACACACGCAGATATGTCTGTATATATTAATGTAAATATATATATATATATATATATATATATATATATATATATATATATATATGTTACAGTAAATGTACACATGTATATACCTAGGTTGTTTTACAGCAGTAACATATAACATGTTTAGACAGGGCATATGATGGTGGAAGGTCCACTCAACAAACGTCTACTTACCACCTCCCCCAGCTAGACCTGTGAGACATACAGACATGCAATAAAGCTAAATACAACACTGCTTCCCAGACCACCGGCAGGAAACTACCAGTGGGAGAGATCTACAAGGTCTACACTTTAAACATGGACAGTGACGTCCCTTGTGGGACGCCAAAAATTTGGTGCCTTCAGCCAATGGGAGTAACACAATTACGATGAAGATGTAGCTGTACACGGAACAGTAGGCTGTGCAAGCCTGATAACACATGGGTTGACACAACGTATGACATGTGTCCCGACACGGGGAGAGTGGGCAGTGTGTAGGGGTGTGTTCATATCCCACCTGCGTCCACCTGCGCCCACAATAAGGATGAGTGCTGTAGAGTAGTGGCAGGTGGGGGAACTATGGGTATACGATTATGGGGCTAGGCGTGCAGGTGTTGGCTGGTAGACACATACCCCGTGGGTGTAAGTAATATTCCGATGTGGGTATAGCAGACGCCCATACCTCCCAAACTGTAAGAGCACATCTACTGGACAGTCCGTAAACCATTGGGGGGAATACATAGGGACCATATCATTGAACTGTCCCCGATTACTAGGAACATCCATGATTATGAATCAGAATCTTAACACAGTCCCAACTAATCCATCCTAGAACTAGTGATATTAGGAGGAAAGGTGGCGGAATACACGTAATGAATAATGACAACATGTAAGAGTCATAAACTGCATGCACCTCATACAATGTGTATGAATACATATATGCTCTATGTCCATCAGTGTGTCAGGTTAATAGCACCAACCTTTAAATGTGTCCCTAAGGTCGTTATGCAGTGTCCCTGATTCAGTGTTTATTCTTCCCCATTTTTATGAGAGGTCTGATAGTGAGAGCAAGTGCATGTTCCGCTGACTACCTTAGAAAGTTGATAGAATAATAGGTTTGGGGTTACCACCTGTCCACCTTTGCGAGGGACACTCCCCTGTGGGCAGTCGTGTCCTGCATAATAACTGTAATTAAGGCAAATGTCCTGTGATTTAGGGCAAAGACTACCTATATTGTCTGTAGTAGTAGCATAAAACAATTATGTTCCTCTGAAATACCTAAATGTTATAGGTAACAGTATAAGCAACTATAATGCTACAAGAGTAACCTTTTATTTAGGCGAAACAGTGAAGTACACCCCTTTCTATTGGCTGTGGGTGTGTTGCCCTGCAAAGTCTGACGTCTCTACATACAGGTCCTATATGGTTGCCACCTTTCTAAATGGCCAGAGTGGGACATGTTTATTTATTTATTTATATTTGTTGACCGGGAGTGTCCGACTGGACGTAGGTCCATTTTCAGCGGAGGCCCGGGGAGAAAAGCTCCACAGTTAAAATAAACAGACAGTAGTTACATTGGATTACATAGCGATTAACAATTTACATAGCAATTACTTACAACATATTTACAGATGAAGAACATAGTACATCAGTAGACAACTAGAATCTTTATCTGTGAAGTACATAACAGACATTAACAAATGTTAAAATAAGAAGTTCCTGCTGTATAAGTACTAGGAAGTTCCTGCTGTATAAGTACTAGGCTTATGAGCATCTGAGCTTGCTATAATCAAGGTAGTTAGTGGAGTGGAAAGAAAGGTAGTGGTTGGATGGTGTGGGTGATATTAGAGTGGGAGTTGCAAGGGCATAGCCAGCATGTTTTTAGGTGCGCTTTTAGTAAAGTTTTGAAGTGGGTGAATGATGGTACGGAGGTAATTGTGGGTGGGAGGGAGTTCCATAATTTGGCTATGGTGCAAGAGAATAGTGCTTTACAATTTCAGACATTCCAGGACTAAACATACCTACAGCTGTGCATAGTACAGGATTACACTTATTTGCACAAATAAAAGCTCAATCTAGTTGCATTTGAATTGCTTATGCTACTTCACATAACATACAGAAGTGTCATATATAAAATAACTGTTGTAGGCAATTATTAATGAAACGTAGAATATAATAATGTCCTGTAATCTGGACATGTGCGATGTCTTGATTATTTTCACACTGTCCCTCGCAAAGTGGGACAGGTGGTAAACCTAAAGTCCTACCTTGGCCAGTTGAGAAGGTGTCAAACCTATAATAGGTATGCAGTAGCATGACCCGGTCTGACAGATGTGGCTACCACAACCCAACTACTCATTTATAATGCAGGTCTCAGTTCCCATGTATCAGCCAGACAGGAGCAGAGTGTATATGGAACACACAAATATGATTAATTCACTGGACAGGCCGCTGATTCCGTACAGTCGAACGCCATGCAGTCGCCTAATGGGCAGCCATTCCAGATACTGTAGTCAGGAGTGGCCTTAGGTCAACTGGTGCCCTAGGCAGAGGGCACAACGGCAACCCCCACCACACCACCCAGTGCCCCCATCCTGGTCTACCTATACCAACTAATACTGGTAAAGTGCCCCCACTAAAGCGGCGCCCTAGGCAGCCGCTTAGTTGGCTTATGCCTAAGGCCGGCTATGACTGTAGTCATGTAGTCCAATGTGATAGGTATCACAAGGTATGCCTAAGAGGAACACAAGAATATGAATGATTCTCTGGACAGGACGCTGATTCCGTACAGTCAAACGCCATGCCGTCGCCTAATAGGCAGCCGTTTCTGATACTGCATTCATGTATTCTGATGTAATAGGCATCACAAGGTAGGAGATCATTGTATGAGGTACACACAAATATGATTGTGTCACTGGACAGGCCGCTGATTCCATACAGTCGAACGGGTGGCCAACCCCGATACTGGAATCATGCAGTACAATGTAATAGGCATCACAAGGTAATATTGTGGTCCTCACTCACACCCAGGGGTGTGAGTGACAGATACAAGCACCAATGCCGGCGCATTAGCAAGTGTGGGATCGAGCGGGTGTAAGCGTGTTTGGCTACCAGTATGCGAGTATTGCATTGGTTAAGCAATGTAGAGGCTATTCGAGCGTAACAGGCCGTAACCAGAGGATATCATACAGCACAGTCATTCAACAGTATAGGAATGTATCCCATCATGTAGATGTACATTTGAGTGTTTATGTCCAGCATATAGAGATGTATCAGGGACATACCATGTGGCAACAAAGCATTGCAAACGAATGAAACGGGAAACACCAGCGACGCCTGTATTATGTAGTGGTGTTGCTCTATGTGATCACAAGACTCCCTCAGACAGACATGTGTCAGTCATACACGCAAATAGTTTTACATTGGCCATATACATCACTCTGTGCATGTAATGTACATTAACACAACAGTACCTGTCCAATCATTATGTGTGAACAGTACTCCTGCAATGTGCTGTGTGCAACATCATCATGATAAAGGTAAATGGGGTAACCATAGAGAGACCAATACTGTTTTGTGTACAATGGGGTCGTCCTCCTCATGTGTACCTGGACCATGTAGGAGTGATGTGCATACCAAGACCGTGTGCCTTAGGGACAGTGGTGAGGATAACAGTAGTATGTTATGATGCATATTACAAGGGCTTCATGTGTCCAGTGGGCATGTGTGTGTAATAGACAGCAATGTATAGGGCAGATGGTGTCCTAGGAGCTGAATGGCCTTATGTGTCTGTAGGTGAGGGTCAGATGTTGGGGAAGGAGGGTAGGTATGGCCATGGAGGATAGGTAGGAGCACAGAAATTACAGCATACGGGGTTGGTATATGACACATGCGGGGGTGGGATACACCCTGGATGGGGATGGGTTTTCAGCATTCAAAAGCCCATGGAAACAGTGAAAAGGAGGTCTCCAGCCATGGGCAACTGCCACTGCACCTACACAGCTGCAAAGGAGGCAGCGCTGGGGGCTGTCCAGGAGGGGCAGCATCACCTTGTAAATGTGACACTCCACCCTTGAACTGGCATATCTGGCTTCATAACCCCTTAGGGAGCCACCTACGCAACATGTCTGGGACCGCACAACAGCAGATATGTACCTGTCTGGTCCCGCTCCCAAGGGGGACATGCTCCATCCTCAGTGGTGGTACAACCAGAAGGTGGTGCAAAGCCAACAGAGGTTGATGTTAATGGCTGGGCCCCAGATGTGCTAGTGCCCAGTGCTATGGTCAGCTGAAGTGGGACAGGAGGATCTGCCGGGACCTACCAACCCATTCAGCCTACGGTGTTGTGTTTTAAACCCACATATGGCTTAGTGATAGACAACAGCATACAGGATTACCTACGACAGTATGCATAGATATCACCAGCAACCCAACACAACAGATGGTATACATTTGCAGAGGGAGCACAATGCATGCATATATACCGCATGGCAACTGTACAATGTGTAGTAGACGTGTGACCAGGCTATGAACAGTTGCCCATCATTGGCTTGTCACTGGGAATCCCACACAGTGTTAGTCATACCACTGTCTCATGTGACACATGTCCAGTCAGGGATGCGATGGCAGTAACACATCCCTATCATCATGTACTGTCTGCAATCCCCACACCATGCTTCTGCTGTGCACAGAAGTGTGTTCACTGTGTAACACAGGAAACAAATATTTGCACACACACACTCACCTGTTCACAGATGGCCCTACAGATGGGGTTCCCTCATGAACAGAGTACTGTCATGTCTGTATTATAACATGCAGAATGGCCATTACCACACACATGTTAAACAGGCAGTAGTCTCAATGCAGCACAGCTACACTTACATGCTGTAGTTGTGTGGCACATCACCCTCTTGTCATTAGGCTATTTCCCACTGTGGAATATGATTGAGGTACATCTAGATATCATCTGCGATGCTGTGTCAGAACACCATATCCAGGTACCACTCACAGCGACTGTCATGGCCAGATAATAACATGTTTCCCTAGATAGTGTACTGTGTTTATCATGCGGATGGCTATGGGAACACCATCACAGCTGTACCACACACAATCAGCTAGAGGAGGACTGCAATAGGTGCAGAGGCCATCACCTGACCATTTCCATCTGTTATAATACACACGCTGCTGCTGTGCATGTGTACACCTTCACATCCACCAGACAGTGTGTGTGCGGGACAGGCAATGTACACCAGGGAAGGGCTTAGAGACTTAACCATAAGCATCATCTGCCACATGCTGAATAGTACAGGGGCAAACCCCTGACTACTCATTACTATTACATGTGCATGACGTTACTACATGTGCCACAGAGGCAACATGTTACAGTGCTGTAAGAACATGTGTGTAGGTGAGTGAGTGCCATCTGCAACAGATAAAGTAGACATACATTAGGTGTGGCACATGTCAGTTCACGTGAACGGGTGCCCTTGTCACCACAACCACACTCTAATGGACATGCATTGAAGGATTTGACAGGGCTGCAAATACACAATGTAACTACTTAGTTTGCCACACCACAGTAATGCACAGGACCACATGCACCACAGGGGACATCTGGAGGTTCTATGGGCTAGGGCATGTGAAAGTGTTATGACAACTATTGGTATGCCAATGAGGTTTATACTGGGAGTGACTGTGGTTGGGAGCATCACAACCCACATGCAGACACAGGGTGTTGTGTCTGCAATGTCCTACACAGATGGGTACTGCATTATCTGGCCTGACATCCTGGTTACCAATGTGTAGGGACATAGTTTTGCAATGCATGTCATGTCTGTGTTTGATAGTCCTTCACATGGACATTGCCTGAGATGTGCATGTCCCACAATACTGTACAGTGACATGTACAGGTGTACCTGGTTTGGCAGACACAGGTAGTGTACACAGCCTGTTATACCCCAATATGCCAATACTGGCTTGGTGTGGCGAAACCTGCTTATAGTGAGCAGGTTGGCCCTGCACCTGCATGGATAGAATGGGCAGGTATTCTGTGGTGTCAGTGGCATGGGTCCATACAGGGCACATGTGTACAGCATTGTCTGGCCTTAGTGGATCACATATGATGGCACGACATATGTTGCAGCCATTCAGTGTGGAACATAGTGAAGGCACAATGTCCACATATATGTGCCTATTGTACTGCTGTACATGGTGCCATGTCCTCCACAGGCCACTACAGTCACACCATGCCTACTATATGTCCTCATTGTGCATGTTACTAGCAACATAGTGGGATATCCTAGGCAAGGTTGTATGTGCATGGCACATGGGTGCAGGACATATACCGGGTACTAGTAGGGATGCATACTTAGTTCACTAGCCCTTTTGCCAGATGTATAGGTATGGCTTGCCAACACAGTGCCATGGCTGACTGACAGCTGTACTCCTCGTGAGGTGGCCAAAGTGTCATAAGATGGATACTATATAGGAAAACTACAAAACCTGCTCCCAAACATGTCCAATGGTAAGACAATCACGGCCACCTCTACACAGGCTCTGACAGACAAACACACACTTGCCATGTCCTGTATACAACCCCCTACAGTATCACACTGCAGGAACACTCATTTACTGCACGCGCTACAGTGAATTCTACAAAGCACTGTACTTGTCTCATGCAGACACACACACACACACACACACACACACACACACACACACACACACAGTTGGCATGTCTGGGATTAGAACACTGACCTAGCTACTTTATTACACTACAGCATTACGCAGTTACAGAATGCGCTACCGAGATTACTGGGACACAATACTCCCAGAGGTGTATTTGTAGATGGGTGACATCATCTGCCTTGCTAACGGTGGGTATAAGAAATGTATGGAGTGTGAGCAGTATAAAGGTATTACTCAGTCCTCAGGCAAACGAGGACACACACACACACACACACACACACACACACACACACACACACACACACACACACACACACACACACACACACACGGCAAGTGTGGGACTAGAACACCGACCCAACTACTTTATTACACTACAGCATTACACAGTTACAGAATGCTCTACCAAGATTACTGGGACACAGCACTCCCAGAGGTGTATTTGTAGATGGGTGACATCATCTGCCTTGCTAACGGTGGGTATAAGAAATGTATGGAGTGTGAACAGTATAAAAGCATTACTCAGTCCTCAGGCAAACGGACACACACACACACACACACACACACACACACACACACACACACACACACACACACACGGCAAGTGTGGGACTAGAACACTGACTTAACTACTTTATTACACTACAGCATTACACAGTTACAGAACGCGCTACCAAGAATACTGGGACACAGCACTCCCAGAGGTGTATTTGTAGATGGGTGACATCATCGGCCTTGCTAATGATGGGTATAAGAAATGTATGGAGTGTGAGCAGTATAAAAGTATTACTCAGTCCTCAGGCAAATGGACACACACACACACACACACACACACACACACACACACGGCAAGTGTGGGACTAAGACACCGACCTAACTACATTATTACACTACAGCATTACGCAGTTACAGAACGTGCTACCGAGATTACTGGGACACAGCACTCCCAGAGGTGTATTTGTAGATGGATGATATCATCGGCCTTGCTAACGGTGGGTATAAGAAATGTATGGAGTGTGAGCAGTATAAAGGTATTACTCAGTCCTCAGGCAAATGGGGACACACACACACACACACACACACACACACACACACACACACACACGGCAAGTGTGGGACTAGAACACTGACCTAACTACTTTATTACACTACAGCATTACGCAGTTACAGAACGCGCTACCGAGATTACTGGGACACAGCACTCCCAGAGGTGTATTTGTAGATGGGTTACATCATCGGCCTTGCTAACGGTGGATATAAGAAATGTATGGAGTGTGAGCAGTATAAAGGTATTACTTTGTCCTCAGGCAAATGGACACACACACACACACACACACACACACACACACACACACACGCCAGTGGTGGGTACAGAACACCTGCCTATTTACAGATTACTATTACAATACTACATACGTATGAATCGCACCACACAGACTACACATGTCAAGGCTGTCATTATGACCGTCTGGGAATGTGGATATCAACAGGGATGCTGACAGTTAAGATGTACATACCTGTGAACCTGTGTGTTTAAAGTAGGAATCCATCCTGACCTGGAGTATGACCATCTGTGGAATGGACGACTACTACCACTATACAGGGTTACAATGGCCATGCCCATACACAGAGGCATATAACCGACACAAGGTGTCACTGGGCATGCTCACACACTTAGTAGCACAGGGCTGTTCGGAATGCACTATGTGTCCATCTACACAAGGATATACTGGGCATGCTCATACTCCTAGTAGCACAGGGCTGACTGGGATGCACTCTGATGGTAAACACGGAGGGCCACAGTGGCCATGCTATTACAGGTAGACATAGAGAACACATTGTAACGGGCTCTGGTGTTAGTAGTTGTCATTATAAGCAGGAACGCTGCTCTACATATATTTACACAACATCAGCTGTATTTCTGGGATAACATGGCTGACAGTAGGCAGGCCTTTGTCACATATCACATGCATCCATGATACAAGGGAGTGTGGATATTACCCAAGTCGCATCTGCCCACACAGTGTCATTCCAAGGCAAATATCCTAAACACAGGTTAACTCCCATACACCTACAGGACAACTGCATTGTTTTCTTATGCTAACCAGTGCTAGATGTGTAGCATCCATATTCATAGCTGGTAACTGTAGATCCAACAATGGGGAGTACTGACATTTGTGCAGTGAGGAACACCTGGCTGATGTCTCTGTAGTGCACAATAGCACTACTACCATATACCTCAGAACCTAGCATTACCACCATATACCTCAGAACCAGACATGTGGGCCATAACACAGGTACGGACCACTCCAGGTGGTGTACCCACATACATAAAGGCCACTCACATGTACTGACCGGTCCCCTCACAAAAGGCATCACAGATGAGCCATGTGCAGGACACAGTGTCACATGCTGCATTCTAGGATGTAAACTGCAGACAATACCATGCCCTCAGACCACCAACACACAACCATACATGTATGACATAGACGTGTACAACACCATGTGACCCTTGACCTGTGTACTGTATTAAGCTCTACATCAACTGTAAAAAAGTACACATGTACTGACACAGTTGCATCATGTGTTATGCAATGCAATGATACCACTGTCTGTGACCAGGTCAACTGTACACATACCAGGGGCCCTTGGTACTTTCCACCATTAGCAGATGTCTGTTGCTGTACACCAGTACACACCCTCATGTATGGATATGACATACATGTACCTGCCCTGGGTATGTACATGCCACACACACAACATACCTGTAAATAGCATAGCTGTTGTAGTCCTTTGTGCAAACAGGTAGCTACAGCCATTACACACATGCACATGGAATGTAGGTCCATGGCTGCTGAATGCTAACAGTACATAAGGTGTGATATCAACGTTGACAGATGTAACATCCCCTCTGTACTGGTCACCCATCATATCATATAACAGTCCATGTGTCATGTATGTCATTACACATATCCACCATTTGCAATGCCTACAAACATGACCAAATGTCAGGATTGTAGAACCTACACACCTGTACACGTAGTGTTGTGCGTTCAGGTAACATGCATTTGCAGTTGCTGATGTATGCAGGTGGAGTGTATTCTAGTATATCATGCAGCTGCAAAACAGCCTCAACATTGCCGACTGTATATGGTGATATGCTGAATGTACAGAAAGCTGTACCACAGGTATGGTCAGATGTATTGAAATAACTAAGTGGTGGGGCATCTTTGCAGATGGATACTTATTGTGGACAGCTCACAGGTGTATCACAAGTGGTCCTACAATACCCTGTGCAACAGGTAAGCAATGGTTTTGTTAATTGAAGGACATAACACACAACTTAGACAGTAGTCAGGGTGACAGCGAAGGTAAATCACTTGACAACTGTTAATAGATATGACATCCCTAGTGCATATATCAGCACTGTTGGCACAGGAAGCATCAGTACAGTTTATAACACGTGCAATACTGCTGTACATCTAACATACATAACATGAGCTAGGCAGGTCTGAGATTCACAGTACTGGCATCTGTGGTTGCGTGTGTGTCCATATATGTCATGTATTGTGGGGAATACATCTCAATTGTGACTCACTCTCCTGTACACTAGTGTACACATCTGTACAGACTGCAATGTAGAATGCAGGACATAGGCAGGGGAGTGTATCTCACACATGTGAGGTATCTGTATGTGCATGACATAGGTGTATTAATTACTGAATGCCACAGTGTGTGTATGTAGGGCTGACTGGTCCCTGGGGTGAGGCTGTATGTTACCATACTGAACTGATAAAACCCCCTCCCACCATCCAGGTGATGCATTCAACTATCTGTGTTGATGTCCCCGATCTTAGGCCGTACTGACTACCTGTACATGTGTATTCTCTGTGGCACATCATGTAGGTGTACAGTACTGTAATGATGATTTGCACATAGGCAGGGGTCCTCATCCCACCAGCAGCAACTGTGTGCGAGTGTGTGGTACTGTGTCAGTGAAGCCGTGAGTGTGTGTGTGTGTGTGTGTGTGTGTGTGTGTGTGTGTGTGTGTGTGTGTGTGTGTGTGTGTTACAGTGTCACTGAACACATTTGTGTCAATACCTGAGTGTGTGGGTGCAGTTGTGTGTTGGCATCCTGTCATGGGATTGTGTATTACTGATCCCCATTGAGGCATCACACTTCCCACTGGCCTCTAACCTTGTAATCAGCTAGACCACTCTCTTACCTCACCACTCCATGTAACTGTACCTGTGATGTCACCTTTTATGGATGTCACGTTGTGGCCATAGTAGCTTAATACACAACTATCATGCTCTTAGAATGGTAGACATGTTTGTAACGTGGGACATTCTCACTGGTATGTGGCAGCTACATGGTGCATGCTGGTATATTCATACATACCTGTGAGTAGTCCACATTGACATATGGGACACTTAACTGCAAACACTGACATCCACCGGCACGTGCAAGTAGACCTGAAGCAGGAAAGCAGAACATCATGACCAACATGCATTTACTGTTGTTACACAAGACACATACTTTTAACAGTATTGTACACCTGTACTACATGGTATATATGTTGCCTGTCAACAGTCCTCAACATTTGTAAACTACACATATCATCCTAGTCTGATCACCCTGTGCATCAGACCATATGAGCATGTCCCTGCACTGATGGTGTGGATGTCAGGGATGCGGCACAGGCATCATCATATACACAGGGCGTTAATGTTTGCCGGAGGCCTAGGCTGCACTGTTGTTATACAAGACACATACTGTTAACAGTATTGTACACCTGTACTTCATGGTATATCTGCTACCTGTCAGCAGTCCTCAACATTTGTAAACTACACGTATCATCCTAGTCTGTTCACCCTGTGCATCAGACCATATGAGCATGCCCCTGCACCGATGGTGTGGATGTCAGGGATGCGGCACAGGCATCATCATATGCACAGGATGTTAATGTTTGCCAGAGGCCTAGGCTGCACCATTGGATGACATCATGTGTGTGGGTTTGTGCCTTTGATGGTGTGTGTGGATGTTATGCATGTGTGTGTTGCGGTGCCCTACATATGTGTCCAGTGTGTGCGTGTATGTCTGCATACAGTTCCCCCATGTGTCTGGCCTACACAGAGGTATTATTGACAGCTGCAGACTGTACAGGTGAGGTGTTACAGTTCACGGTGTCCGGCTATGGACATATGACCTGTGCCTGCCAGGGGTTGCACAGGCACTACCAGACAGAAGTGCAGATTGGGTACTGTCTGATGTCACTAGTCCACTGGAACTGTGTCCCTGTTGGGGCCATCCCGGGTCACGTGCACATGGCCTGCTGTGTCATGGTGTGGACAGCACAGCACCAGATGCACTGCTGCTGCTACTGCCACTATGGGAGTGGGCATGTGAGGTAGCTCGAACACATAGACCTGACACAGGTGATGTAGCATGCCTACGTCCACGTGCCCGACACCTCACTCCTACCAGATGTTCCAACACAGACAGCTCACGCTTGCAGATTGTCATGCCATGGTCAAGGACTCCAACCATGTCACCCAACTAACTATCCAAAGCATCAGCAATCTGCTGTTGAGAATTTACCATTGCCTGGATGCTGTTGTTTAAAGAATGGACAGCAGCCCTCTGTAGCCTCTGATCTTCTCTGTTGCACCACTCAGCACATGCCTGTGCCTCCATTACAGCCTGAAACATATGTCTGGTGACACCAGCTGCTGCGCTCTCTCGTGCAGGAGCATGTTGGCCAGAGGTCCTCCTATGAGCAGCACTGGCCACTTGCCTGTGTGGGGCACCACCAGTACTTTGGCTGACACCATGGTGTGCAGGCACACCTTCCATAGCCCCCACACTTTCCTGTTCCAAGCTACCACGCGCCGACTGTCCTTCCTCTATGGCCACTGGTGATGGAGTATGTGCAGGTAGGAGATCTGTGTGCGGGGATGAGGTGGATATAGATGGAATGGCAACCAGTGGCACAGTTTCAGCACCTGACAACTCTGCTTGTGTCCCAATCATATGTTCATCATCACTGCTAGAGTCTGTGGGGACACTAACATCTGATGTACCGCAGGAGGGCAATGCACTTACATCACCTGTGAGGGCAGACAAGAACAGTACATTACAATCTATACAATAGACACACACACACGCATGTGATATGACAGAAGGCATGCAACATGCATGTGATATGGCAGACAGCATGCAGCGCAGACAATAAAAGTGGTAATTAACATACATCCCTAGGTTGCACACAACAGTGTGCATGTGTCATAGCAGACAGCATGCAAATTACACAATCCCTGTGTTACACCATGTGGACCAGCACAGGTTAACAGTACACCTGCCTGATGTGTGGCATATGACCTTGATAATCACATGTAGTATGACATGTGATCTGCTGATGTGTGCAATGACATGCATACATGTTTAACACAATGGTGTCCTGTCAAATATACAGTGGGGCAATGGTGTACCAATTCAGTGTTGTCTGTCCACCCCACAGATATACTGCAAATTTAGCTGATGTGCATGGCCATTGCAGGGAATCATAAGGCGTCTCTAGTGCTATACAGTGTGAGTTACAGACAGGGTTCATAGCCATGACTGTGTTCAGATAAAATACATATATACTGTGGAATGTGACCCATGTCACTAAGGTGTATACACACTAAACCACGATGTGGAAGTTGTGACACAGGTCACTGATGGGTATACGGATGACACCCCTGCACATCTGCAACCATATTGCTGCAGTCTGGTAACTATGGCCAGACATGGCAAACACATTGGTACACCATGTCCCACATGACATCTGTATACCACACACACACACACACACACACACACACACACACACACACACACACACACACACATGAGGAGCTAGTATGGCATTTATGTCCATCACCAGCAACGGGAATGTACTGTATCTGTGGCCTGATGTGGATACTGTACAGGTGACTGCTGTCATGTTGCAACACCCTCAAGATGTTCAACGCATCTTATGTGGTGGATTGATGTTACATCTACACAAGATGTGCACAGGCCTGTAGGATGTCTAGTGTTCCACATCTACATTATGACCATTATACAAAGGCCATGGTTGAACCATGTGTAGCCATTGTACGACAGGGTGTACACACAAGAACAACACGTCTACTGTGTGTGTTACTCCATGTCACTGGCCATTCTCCATGGCCATGTGTGTGCATGTGTTGTCCAAATGATTGTGATGGGCATCTATTTCACATGTCTGTGTTGTCCCATATGACATATATGCTCCACTGACCACAGGGTATTGCAGATAAAGGGTGATATGTGGGATATGTTTTCAGGTTAGGTAGGTAGTGTAGCAGCCAAGCCAATAGATGTCATGGACATTTCAAGATAGCACATCACATTGTGTGACATTCATAGCAGGGCTATGATCCACACCGGTGAAACCTGTGTGCTGGCCATACTCCAGCCTACTGTGTAGTACTGTTTGTATTCACCACATGTGTAGATCAGATCTGTTGTACATCCCTAAAGTGAACAGCACCTCTACCATTGTATGCACAGCTGTCAACACATCTGGCAATAAAGTTTGTAAGGATTCATGTCAGTGATATGATTCACATAGTTTGCAAGTGTTGCACATGGGTAGTCACTGTGATGCACTGCAGGTCCAACCTGTATATTGTGACAGGACCATATATTATGTGTACATGTTGTGAATGGCCACATGGCAGATAGATTTGTGCATTACGGTTCCTGATAAATAATAACACTCTCAGCTGCAATGCGCTGCTGTCACAGCGGAACGCCAGAGGTACCTAAATAGGAGTAACACAGCAGTATGAGCATAATCCACCCCTGTATAAAGGCTACAGGGAGTAATGTGCATAACACATACACCAGTACATTAGACTATACTATGGTGTATGCACATGTGTGCATACACAGAGTAGCATACTATAGTATGCGGCATGTGCATATACATGCCTTGCATTTGATGTTACATTACATATTGTACAGTGACACATGCAGATATATGGAATATAGTTGTTATAGGTACAGTACTGACTTACCAGGCAACTCCAGGCTCAGTGGTTGAGAGACACCCACCTCCACAATATTGGCTAAGGCTTGTGGATGTGGTTCTGCAGGTGTCCCCAGGTTGGCCAGTAGCTCCTCGGTACATGTGAGTGGGGGCTGGGTTGGTGTTCCACCATCTGTTGCCCCTTGTTCCCTGGTGATTGCATTTGCATGCTGTTTCACCCATCTAATGAGGTCTGTACAGTGTCTGCGCACCTGCTGGTATGTGTGGTTGTGGCCACCCACATCATTAACCCTCTTGCGAAGTTCCATCCACAGGGCATCCCACTGCTGTGCATCCTGTGGCACATGGCTGAACAGGATATTGTGACTGTCAAGTAGGTATGGGATGAGGGCCTCATCTTCCAAGCAAGTAAAAGGGGGAAGCCTTGCATGCAGCATACCTGGAAGACATAATGATGGAGACAGGTCACAGTAACTCAGAGACATACAGAGCTACAGCTGAACATATATGTGTATCCCATTAATTCAGTTTAAATAGTTGTATTTGCAAACCTACATGACACCGACGTGTTTGTGTCACACACATGTGACACTCAATGTTGAGTGGATATTATCACCATATATGTGTGTGTGTCACCTGATTACATTGCTCATACTCCATGTGGTTGCTGTCTTGATGTGGGCATGTCTGTTTGCCTGTACTGGTGTTCCTACCTATCAGCACATGGCTGGATGTGTCCACATTAATGCAGTCAACCTTGATGCAGTGTATATGTCACATATAAGGACTTACACTGCCTTAACAGACATGACCTGTGACCCTGCAGACATGCTCACATAAGGTTTTACATGTATGTGTTCTGCCATATACATCTACACGACACTGTACAGTGATTCAACTTTGATGGACAGGAATGCATAGTATGGCAGGACTATTTCAAGTGTATGGGACAAGGATCTGTCCAGCATGTGGTAGGTAGATGTCCATGAAGTATGTGTTCGAGATCAGGATGAGTACGTGTAGCATGTCTGACATCACTGGGTTGGACATGGATTTATTCAGGGTATGCATCATGCTACATAGTGGAGAAGGGGAATGGGAAGGCTGGTGAAGGCCATCTGCACATGGTCAATACCCCTTAAAGGAAATATGTGATCTGATATGGGTCACTTGAGTGTTCTGTATGGCTGGACAATGATCTCTATATTCATGAATGGCACCCTATCATTATTAGGATTGCCACATATGACTACCTGACAGGTGTGGTGATGTAGCTATCACAGGAAAGACAACTGCCCAGCTGCATTCCTCACACACAAGTGTCCATTATGTTGACCGCTGCCTAGGTTGTAGTTCATGGGTACAGGGTTATTAACATAGGGGTGACAATGCGAGTCAGCTATTGCTCCTATGTCATAGTCATTTGCATACTTCAATAGGCAGATGCCTTCTGTTTGTTTGTGAGGTATGGACTACAGTGAGGGGGAATAAAATTCATTATCCCTGACATATTGTAGCTGCCACTGGTGTGATGATCACGTACTATTCAGATACCTTCTGTAGTGTTGGTTCTGCCAGCAGTCCTGTTGCAAAACACTCCTGTGACATAGGAATGTACATCTAGTATACCAAATGTAAGTGGTACACAGTATGGTTGATGATGTCCTATGACCTGGCAAGGTTATGATATGTGGTGTGACATCAACCATACTGTCATCTACATCTGTACTGCTGACATCACTTAAGTGATCAAGGTTCATGGCCTTCCAGACCAGACTCAGCAGGGTAGTAGTGCAGTACTTCCCATTATCAGTGGTGTCTCCCCCTTTGTGGGTTGCAATACCTGTTGGTGTACACCATTCAGTGTGTACACAACCTGACATGCAGCTATGTTTTACATGATGTGTACGTGGAGAGCATCTTGTTTTGCCATATGTGTATGATACAACCTGTGATGTGGGCAGGTCCCATGCAGACTGAGTGCAGCTTGTACCTGCATAGTTGTGGGTACAGGGGCCCTGTGGTGTACATGGATATATGCTTGTGTACCTGTTGGGGGGAGGGGGCCATGTGTTTATATTATCCAAGACCTTATCTGGATTGCTTATACATGTTAAGCACTTGTTCAGGACTTGTAAACACTACGTAAGCTAATAATTACTATAGCACTCAATCTTCCACATTACCTACAGGTAAGGGTGAACAGGTTTTGCACATACTTTTCTCACTTGCGTAGAGTAATGTAGCTCTTGTACTCACTTTCCTCACTTATCTAGGTGAATGTAGTTCTATATTCAGACATGTCCAAGAGTCAACTGCCAGTGTTCTCATCTGTCTATCTGATGAATCTGGACATCTTGAGGCAATGTACACATTGCCTCATGTACACAGACAAGCCTCTCCACCTACCACCCAACACTAAAACCTGTGAGAGATGCACTCATCTATCCAAACCAGAGGTAAAGGTCTCTCCAACCAACCCTGACTGGCATGTGGAGAAGGTACACAGTCGCACAACACCACACTCATCACATAAGTCTCACTGAATGTACCCCACCATTAACTGGGAAAACTACTCGTGTACCAACACATTAGCTCAATGGTTTCTGGACTTCATAAACACCAATGCCCTGACTCAATATATCCACACACTCACCAGGGGAACAATATCCTAGACCTAGTCATTATCAACATGAGTGACTGGTGCTCCACATGTGAAGCCAACTCCTCGTTGGTCCGATCAGACCATATGATATCCACATCTCGCACCTACCCCCCATTAAGGGAACCACAGTATAATATGTCTACAAGGCCAACTACATGCTTCTTAAGACAGATGTGGTGGACGTCATGACACCCATGCAGATGGACAGTACTGTTACAATTGCTGAATCTTACACAAATGCACTCTATAAGCACTTACAGGAGTGCATAGCTTGTGCTATCCCAAACAGAACCAGGACGATATACTCCTAATTAACTAAACCAATCTGGTGGCCCCCTGCCATAAACATATTGTACTACAGGAGGAAGACACTGTTGCAAACGAGAGTACAATACCATGCATGGAGGAGATCCCTGGCCAGCCTCAGTAAGAAGGTGAGATCCCTTATAAGATCCTCCAAAGCTAGCTACGAAAACTATAACACCACTAATACCAATAACAACCACAAAGCATTCTATAGCTATGTCGCATATCTCAATGTCATCAACCAGATCTGCTCTGAGTTACAGCACAAAGGTACGAACATTACAGAAACAATTGATATTGGCAACATCCTGGCAGATCCCTCTCAAAGCTGCATACTCTAAAGGCAATATCACAGCATCCATGAGACCAGACAACATCCCAGGCTGTGTTTTACATGAACTTCAGATCGTGCTGTCTTCCCCACCTATGCACCATGTTCAATAATAGCCTCACATCAGGCATAGTGCCCCCTGAATGGCACACAGCAACAGTTATCCCACTCCACAAAGGTGGCACCACAATGAACCATGGGACCTATTTCCCTATAGGCCTGACTAGCCTGGTCTACAAGGCTGTGGTGCACATCATGGATCACTGTCACAAAAACATTGGGTACCTCCCAACCTTTGACCCCTCCCTGTTTGGCATTGTTAAGGCCGGACCATGCCTCCTAAACCTGGTGGACTTCTTAGAGACAGTTACCAAGGTATTAGATGAGGGTAAGGAGGTCCACACAGCCTACCTAGATCTCTCATAGGCTTTCAACACCATTCCTCCTTCTGGTATTATCAACATACCCATCCACCTGAACATTAACCCCTATGACATGTGATGGTTTGCAAAGTGGCTCACAGACAGAACCCACACAGTGGGAGTTGCATACGCTAGGTCCGACTGTATACCAGTTACAACTGCATCCCCCAAGGCTCAGTCCTAGGACCCCTCATGTTCGGTATATACTTCTCTGACACACAGACAAGCACAGGAGGGCTTTGGCTAAAAAGGTTTGCAGATGACTGCAAACTAGGGGACATAATTGTTTCCCCAGCTGTTACAGACACCTTCTGGAAGGGTTGCACTGAGATGGATACCTGGTGTTAATATCATGGTGTCAAGCTGAATGCCTAAAAGTGCATAGTCACCCTCTTTGGATATAACTAATTACCCGCAGACTACCACATAGGTGCTAGTCCCCTACATACAGAAAAGGTAATACGGGATCTGGAAACCCAGGTAGATAGCAATCTCTTCTTCGATACCCATAATGACAAGGTGGTTAGAATATCCTTCTACATGGCCCCCCTAATCTCTAATGGGTTCGCATCCAGATCAGAGGGGCCATTGTGACTCTACACATGTCATATTAGACCCATTAAAGGATACAACACCCCATTTGGGATATACCTTACAAGACAACTGCAACAGCTTGGAAGACCACACCAGTACCACACCAAGAGGATTACCGACCTCAAACAGATGACCTATGCAGCCCAACCTACGGAACTCCAGCTGTATTCAGTTGCATACCGCATACTCACAGATGATCTCTGCTTGACATACAAGGCCCATGTTTAACCCTGTATTGTTGGATATGCTCCACCTAAACAGAAGCCCCTGATAGCCACACGCTCTAGGGATATACACCTAACCACAATGATGAGTATGACATGCTGGACAGATAGATTCCTGACCCGGGCACTCCCTATGCTTTGGAACATGATTCCAATGTACATCAGGCAGGGCCCCTCATGAGCACTCTTCAAGGGAAACCTTGACGTGTGGATGGAAGACAGACATGTACCCCGGGGATCACTGCAGTGGCTCTGCTGGACAGAAGCACAGGGAACTATTGGCTCTGCCATTCAGAGGCACAGGGAATCAACCTATGGGGTGGTGAAAGCCAACACACGTTAGCTAGGCTTACAGATACCCTTGGTAAGACAGTCTAGTACCTACCTTTGCACATATTACATGTCTTATGTGCATGGATAGTTAAATAGCTGTTCCATTTTACTTTACTATCATGCTGATAAACTGTTGGCTCACTAAAAGACATATGTATCCTGTTATTGTGTATGGTAAATGCCAATTGACATAACTAATGTTTGCCTAACATTACAGTAATGCTATGTAGCTTGTAATGCATATCTGCCTAGAATACTGTGCATTACACAGTTATTGGCACAATATCCCACAATGCAAAACATACTTGCACAGTGGCCCAACCTTCCGCATGTTATTCTCTGTAATACACCCATACATATGGCTACAGTTACAATATATCAACATATACTATCCCCCGTTCTAGCACATACTTGTTGGACCAGCCCTGCCACTGACATCGGCTGGTGAGAAGTATTTCTCTTCAAAGCCCTTATATAGCATCCCTTGTGGTGTATGCGATGTTTGCCTTGTGACCTACAGCAATACACACAAATACTACAAGCGTTACTATGCTCAACAATACATCACTACAAGATAACTGTTTCCACATATGGATTGTGTAAACTTTAAATACTACAGAATAGTACTACATACACAGACATACTGACTGTTCTACATACCTTATTAGTAACCCGAGGTGTCATTAACTGTTGATTCAATCCTTTTCGGTTTGTGTTTCAATGTTCTTTGTAACGTTCCACTGGTATATATGGATGGTTTGAATGCGTGATAACAAATCCTTTTCTAGTTACATATCGGTAACATGTGATATCCTGTCCACCAATTGCTGTTCCAAAGTAGTTAATTGGATGCACATCAGCTGTGCAGCTACTCCATTAGCCGATACCATGGCAACAGTGGTGTATAAGTGAGTACTCCTTTTGGGCATTGTCCGTTTGCCTTACTTTCGAGGGAGACGGCCTAGATGTGTTATTGCGATATATTTCAACAGCTACATGGAGACACACAGAGATATATTAGCTTCATGACTCCTGTGGACTGTGTGTAATGGCTAGATGATTTAGTTCTACATGTGAGTACAGCTGTTATATTTTAGAACAGTGCTACTTATGTAGGGTTTGTTTGTACCTGATACTTCTGCAAGTCTGGCAAGGATGTTTGGCCAGCTCAAGGCTGTATGGCTATGCATGAACTGTTATGTGGTGTACAGTGTGCTCACCAGACATCCTTGATTTGGTGTACAAGTGTAGCATACTGTGCTGTTACTCACTAATTGCTAACACATCATGGTGTACGCACAACCCTCTGAAATGGGATTAGTGCAAACAAACCCTATTACATCAGCAGCTGTTCCATTGTATAACAGCAGCTATTTCACATAGGGCCATGTTAGCGTGTCTCTGACAAGGTATGTCAAGGCTTCTGCAGATGTCATACAGTGTGTGAATGATTTGTGATGTTATTATAAGTTTGTATTGTAATATGTTTGGGTGTGGGGGTGATGTTGGTGGGTGTGCTTAGCAAATGCAGGTGTGTAGGAACTGCTTTTATACATAATCGCTATGTGCATGAGGGTTCCTTCCCTATTTGAACACCTATCCTTTTGTGGACTAATACAATGGTAATTGCAGGCTGATTCATTAAGGCACTGTTATGTGGTTCCTGTATAGCATGCAGGTGATGTTGGTCCTTGAATCCCTTCCGTAATACATCTGAATGTAATAACGTGTTGCTACATGATAGCTGTGTATTTCTGTCATAGGTATTTGCAGTCATCGTAGTTGTGTTGGTGACTGACCCTCTTTGGCTAGGGTTGCCACCTTTTCATATGGCCATAGTGGGTCCTTTTTGGGACACACATCTGATTTTACAAGCCAACACAAACCCATGGTCAGTGTAAGGGATAGAACCTTCCTTTCTTGCCTAATTATAAGCTTATTCTTGTAGCAGTTTAGTTGCTTATCCTGTTTCCTGTAACATGTAGGTATTTTAGATACAGAAATAACTATTGTATGCAACTATTACAGTACATATGGGACATAATTATGTCCTACAATCCCAGGACATTTGCCATGTTTGATATATTTGGTCAGGACACAACCACACAAAGAGGGAGTGTCCCTCGCAAAGTGGGACAGGTGGTAACACTATCATTGGCTCATGTCCATAGCACATATTTGTAATAGTGTATAGGCATATACTCTCCATATCCTTTGTTCATACAGGTTGGTAGTGGCGAAATGTGTGGCTGCTATGGTCTATGTTGTACACATATATGAACACGTCAACCGCTGTATACGGGAGACCTACGGAATCCCGAAACCACAGTGTTCCAATGCACACTGTACCGGGACCAGACTCCCATACCCCACATTACTGACATCGACAGTAACTCGCAAAGGTAACACGAACATGGAACATACACATGCACACACAGACACACTGCTACCCAACACATCCAAACAAACCATCCTACACTACGTATGAGCAGGTGGCCAAGCCCCCCTACACCCCCCATGTAAATGTCTGCGCCCCTCACACCACCCCCTACTTTAATATTCTACATCCAAGGTCACACAAACAGACGCACAAAGCTAACCCACAACCACACATTACAGTCCCCCAAGAACACACACCACACACAGAACACACACTTACACACACTACAGCCCTAAGAAACACACATACACACAGTAACCTACCCAAACCGCAACACCAGAAGCACCGACTAACTGTCCATTAACATCGTGAGATTACACTTCGCGCATCTGGTGTTTCGGTACCGCGTTCTTTCGGACCTTAAGCCTCGGGATTACACGCGTCAGTATGTAAAGCAGTCAGTATGTGGTAGGTATCTCATCCCCATATATCGACATCTCTCTCTCTTTATATATATATATATATATATATATATATATATATATACACATATATATATATATATATATATATATATATATATATATATAAAATGTGTATATACACACATATATATATATATATATATATATATATATATATATATATAAAACATACACCTTTCATTGGGTACGTGACGGTTTGTCCTATTTCAACACATTCCTACCTTTTGTGTTTTATCCTATCAGTATACACGACTGCCATTGGTACATCTCAGGTAGCTTAGTGGTATGTTATTGTGATGAATGTGTACAGGGGTACGTGTTCTAATCCTGGCAGTGACATCTTACCTCTTAGAGCAGGCACTGGTAGTGCAAGGGTGATTAATGCACATTTCAGCGGTTGTGTGTTCCACATGTTTATTATTCTGTGGAGAACTACCTATATATACAAGCTGTGTTTAAGGTATACTATGTAACATGTACACATCTGTGAAGATTCCTGTCAGGGATACTCCCCATTATATGGAACTACATCCCTGATTGCATTATACAAAACCCCTCACTGACACTCCAGGGAATCCTTGCATAGTGGGTGGTGAACAGTAGCTACACCCCAGGGATCCCGCAAGGGGCTCTGCTCCACAGAGAGACAGTTAGTTGATTGATGGGGTGGCAACAGCAGACACGTTTTGCCTATGCTTATGAGTGGCCTCAGTGGTTGGTCATGTACCTACCTATGTATCTATGAACATGTACATACAGTATGGACACATGCTGATAGCTTAATTTACTGTTCAGGTATTGACGTACCTTGTGCCAATGGCGGTTGTGTGTACAATAGTTGAGGGCTACCTATGTAGGATGCACACAGTAGACCACCTATACAATTTACAGGTGGTCATGTGTGTGCCATCCATGTTTGCTGTGTGTGCAGGTGGAGAAGGGTGTCATTCCATGAGTGCCTACACTGTCAGTGTGTGTGCTATACGTTCCCTCTTTGCCAAGGCATGGGCATACTGGGCATGCCTCCGTCTGCCTACTGGGGCTAGCACAGGGTGTTTGTGGTTTGAGTCCCCCTGTGCCTGTGGGTCCCTTGGCAATGGTGGTGGGCTGTGAGGGCCTTCACCATTCTGTCCCTGCTGCAGCTGTTTCTGCAGCATCATATTGTGTAGCATGGCACATACTATGAAGATGTAGGCACACGTTCCTGGACAGTACTGCAAGGTTCCACCAGATATGTCCAAGCAACGGAACCGTGATTTCAGCATCCCAAACACGCACTCTATGATGATTCTGGTTTCTATGTGTGCCTCATTATGGCGTTCTTGCGTGGCTGTGTGTGCATTTCTGATGGGAGTCATTCCAGTGCATAGCCAGCATCCCCCACCAGGTGGCCATATGGGATGTCCCCCCTGGCAAATACCTGATACAGCTGTGAGGCATGCCAGATGTGGGAGTCGTGATAACTTCCAGGGCTGCCAGCACACACATCCATGATAATGCCTTGAGCATTGCACACGACCTAGCAGTTGATGGAGGGGAATCCCTTGCGATTTATGTAGCACCTACCCTGCTCACCGGGTGGTGACTTGATGTGTATGTGCGTGCAGTCTATTGCACCCAGTACCTCTGGGTAGACCGCCACATGGTGGAAGAGATGAATATTGCTGGCCAACTCCTCCTGCTTTCGGGGGAAGTATATGTGCTCATTGGTATGTGGTAACATGACATCCAGGAAATGGTGGAGTACCCTGGATGCTGATGCCTGTGAGATCCCCATGATATCCCCAGTTGGCCTTTGGAAGGTACCTGTGGCTAGTATTCTCAAGCTTACACATACCTTCATGTCCATTGGGATGGGTTCCCCCCTGTTACTTCTGGCTCTGAGGTGTGGCCGGCACAGCTCAACAAGTTGCTGTATGATGTCCCTGTCCACCCTGTAATGCTCTACTATCTCCAGATCATGTAGCCCCTGGTTGGTTACCCTGGGTCTGAACACTCGTCTCCTCCTCCGGTGCCTGAGATGGTTGTCAGCATCATCCTCCACACCACCGTCAGTCTCCAACACATGCTGGTGAATCAAAGCTATGGCAGCCCCTAACATATACATATTAAAAGTTCCCCATCTGTATAGACCAATGGTGCAGAGTGTCTGGGAATACACAAGTGTGTGTGTGGGGCTTTCATACTTTATACTATTGTGCAATGGATGATGCTAGTGTAATTGGGTGTGTTTGTGCTATTTCAGCTGTAGGGTATCTTAATTATTGGTTTTACAGCAGGTACTGCTATTGTGGGGCCTTTGGTGTTGACTTACGCTTGTCTGCTGTGATTCATCTATTGCCCTTTACTTCTAGTTTCAACCCGATTCACCTCCCATTGTCAGGCATGCATCCAGCTGCTGCCTTTCTTGTTTTGTGCTTCCACAACCCAGGATTGTATTGGGAAATGTGTTACGTAGCTGATCTACTGCAAGTTTGCTTTGTTCTGCTGTGACAGTTCTCTTTTCTTTGCTGTACGGCACCTCCCCTTTCCTGTTCTGCAGGTAGCTGCTAGCAGCCTTGTTAGCTGTTGTCTATGGCCCATTGTGAGTTTCTAGGTGTTAATTACTCATTTGTACTCCAATTACCATGCCTCTGCATTTCCGTATTGTCTTCCCTTATCCTTCCTGTTTCAGCTGTGGTGCGTGCTGCGCACAGCCGTTTACCGGGTTTCGTGTGAGTTTTCATCCACGTTCACATGAACTTTCGGTTACATTGTGTGCTCTCAGCTAAGCAAAGCTATGGCTACTTCCACACCCCTATCCTGCAGCTTTGCTTAGCAACACACAACATGGACTAGCAATGATCCAATGTGCTTACAGCTACGCTGGAGCGCCCCTCTCTTGATGTCATGTTTACCTCCAGGCCACTCCTCGGTGTTGTAACGCTACGCTGTGTGGTGCATCTTTACGCTGGTGGAGCATTTGCGATTCAGTATTACTTGACTCATTTGCATGGCATTGACTGCTAATTCCTAGTTACTGCACAGAACACTGTCACAGACCCTTAGCAGCCCTTGCGCCATGGTTGTGGTGTAGCATGCGTGCCATTGACTATTATGGGTATATCATGAATTGCGTTACATTACAGTTTTATGACATCTAAATATATTTTCCTTGTGATCCCGTTTGCGCACCGATGCACTGTGGTTTTACTTTGCGTTGGTGTGGCCATGACATTAAATGTTATTTTTTATATGTTGTGCATGTTGTTTTATGCCATTGGCATATATTAACATAACAATACATAAGTTTGGTCCGCTTTCATGGCTTCGATTTTATGTTTGACAAAATGTAAACTGTTTTTTTTTTTGTTTGTTTACATTTCTACATGCTTATGCTACGCCTGCACAACTTCATGAATTGCTACATACCTTCATTTTCATGCTACACTGCTGTGCATGGGGTAATTAGTATACATGCACCGGGAGCTGTGCAGCTCTGGCATACGCTGGTAGTGCACGTGGAAACAGCTCTTACCTGAATCACTCGACGGCCATATTTGGTGCTAGATCGCCGACGCTACTCCAGCGCATGGCGCAAGCTTCATGAATCCCAGGGACAGTCTAATTTGGTATAATTGTTTAAAATGTAGATTTTTGTGTTATTTTTGTAGATTGTAAATTTGGTGTCCTTAAAATGATTCTGTAATACTTCGGAGTTTTTCTCCCAAGGCCTCTGCTGAAAATGGGCACCTATCCAGTCAGACATTTCCAGTAATCAAACATAAGTAACTAACTAAATAAATAAATCTACACATACACATATACAAACCCAGAGGGAAGTGTATAACATAATTTAAATAACTGACACTAGAATGACTATAAAAAGAAGCAGCAGCAGTGTGTATGAAAGTATAAAGTGGTCGAACAAGACAAAATAGTGATAAGCTGTGACAGCAGAGCATGCCATGATGCTGCATTTAAAAACAGCAAAGATAACATGTCAGCCAAGGTACAACCTGCACACAAGAGGTGTGGATGCAGTTTGACAACTTTACAACTGCAACAATGTTGGTCATAAACCTGAGGAAGCGTGCTTTGGATGCACGTGAAAGCGCTTGTTACATAAATAAATCAACTTTATTTTTATTTCTACGTTGTGGTGGTCTCCAGCTGTTTCTCTAAATGTTGGTCATTTTGCTAATATGTGTAAATCTAACTGAAACATTTTTTAAAGAGATGAAACGTTTTGCAAGCAGCTGATTAAAGTGTTGAGATACTCTGAAAAGTAGTACAAGCACAGAACCGAAAAATTAACTGCTGGTTAACATGACTGATTTGTGTACAGTATGAAATAATTTTTAAGAGCAGAAAAACATGTATGTGTTGTAGAAGCACAAACCACTGGTAAGAAAAGACTATTGAATTTACATTGGACAATGCAGCAGAGTGCAATATTTTAAATGAAAGTTCTTTATCTTCATTTATTAATTAATTAATTAATTAATTTTTTTGTTTGTTTGTTTATATCTTGTTAACCAGGTTAGTCCCAGTAGGCTTATGGGCTCTTTCCAATGGAGACCTAAGGTGATATTTCACTACTAGGGAAAATTTGGCCAGGGCAATGGGGAAACTTCCCCTGCTCTTTTCAATAGAACTGTGGGAACTTTTACATCTACCTGGGCTACCACCAACTCAAGGAAATGATACTCTGGTTTAACGTCCCACTTGAAAGACAGCACACAGTATCTCCTACTGTTGCATAATATTGTTAGCGATTTGAAAATTAATTCAGTCACCTGTAATAAGAACAGAATCCACAGCCTTCTGATCTTCCAGCACCAAAGGGGAGTGTGCTCCCTGCTGTACTACTAACACTAGCATGTATAATAAAGAATGAACGATGCAGTTCTATGTTTACCTTTTTCCCATATTCAGGCTATATACTTAACCCAAAGGCCTAAGGAGCAAAACAGCTTGAGTGTGTGTACAGAAACAAATCACATAAAGTAGTCTTTCAAAAGGTGGCATTGCAACATGCTAATTTCATGGATGAAGCAACATGTGAAGATTTTGGGATGGTAAAACAAATTCATAGTGTCCCAACAAAATGCACGATTGTGAGGTCAGTGACATATTTAAAACTAAACGTGTGTGCAGTGCCAAGCTGAGTAATATTCAGAAGTTCAGAGAGTGTGAAGTATAGCTTATGGTTAGAGCAAAACCTCCAACAACATATTAATACATCTAGATCCATATACAAGCTACTTACTTCTAGACAATAAAAATCTCACAATTCTTATCCATTGCAGGTCAGATAAACTATAGGTAAGGGGATCTTAACTGCCAGTTAGACTATGGTCTTCCATTATTTAATAGTCTGTGTTTCAGAACAGAACTTCATATCATTACAAACAACCTCCAACAAAACTTGCTGAGCTATTTTACCTTGTTCCAGTAACAAAGCAAAAGTGCTCAGTTCATAATAATGCTGTCTGCCTACCTGCGGATCAAATAGCTAATATTCTTCTAAGCTCATTATTATTCAGACCACTTAACCAAAATTCCTTCTCTTACCTGGCAAATTTACAATAAGAAAAAGAGTATAAAATCTTATAACGCGATCACAAAATGCTCTCTATTCCCCCCAACAGACACAAACATAAACAAAACATGCAACAACCATAGTTTCTCAGTCTTAAGCCCTAGAATCTGAAAGCCTGCATCAATTTCCATTAGAGACTCTAACTGATATCTTGAAATTAGGAAAAAACTTAGAAAGCACTTAGTTATCACTGCAAAATGTTAGTGTTTTTCAAACAATTGAAGAACATAACAATTTCTAACAGATAAACTTTGCTACTTTAAAAAATGAACCTCCAATAATGGTAACCACCAAGTGAAGTTCTTGTTTGCATAATTTCTTGACTCTTCTTTTACACTATATTTTAATGTGTATTTTTTTTAATTACCATTCTTGTATTACCACATGTATTACTTATTTACATAATGTTTGACTTTGCTTTTGTAATGTACATTTAAAGCTGAATTTTTGTGTTTTACATCTGTGATGAACCCAAAATGGGTCCAGTTGGATCGGTGCTCTACCCCAGTAAACACATTTAAGTAAAATAAATAAGTAAATAAATAAATTTGAGGAACACCATTCATGGCAGTATGGCAGCATTATATAAGTCCCACCATGTCATCGGAACATGCCATTTGCAGGATGCCATTATAATCAGCCACAGGGCACCTGCTGACATCTGACATGCACTGTCCCATTATGCTGGTCCCTCCACCAGCAGAACCTGTAGAAGCATGAAAATATGGTACCTTTGGATACATTAAAATATGTACCTAAAACCCATCACCTATGCCATGCATAGTTGTAGACAACTCTACCTGTTTACAGTATACAAAGACATACATATCTTGATATGTAGGTTGCTGCAGTTGCAACCCAGAGATATGTGAAATGACAGAGATGCAGAAATCCTTGGTGAATTAGACCCTCACAAATGCAGTGCAGATTTTTGCATTCCCTACTGATACTTGGTGGGCATAGCTAGGCCAGCTCCCACATCCAGGATACCCACACAAGACAAAGAGCACAGGAAGTGCAGGTTTTTGCATTCCCTACCGATACTTGGTGGCATAGCTAGGCCAGCTCTCACATCCAGGCTCCCCATGCAAGACAAAGAGCACAGGAAATCCTACTACTCTGATAGCTGTTTCTGTGCAGGTAGCCCAAACATCTAAAGCTGACACATCCTTGGCAATGTCCCATCCCCTATCCTTTGCATGAAGCATCATATCAGTTACCTCACACCATAGCAATTATAGCCGCACACAGCATTCACTAACTGCCATGCTTAGTCCTAGTACATCTTGTCTGCTGCATTGTTATCCAGGATGTTTATTCCATGCTTACAAAGGGCCTGCATTAATACATCATTCTCCTGGTTTGTGATTTTTTTTTAAGGGACTGCTGTCTCAGGTGCGCATGGGAAACCCTGTAAAACTGTGGGTTACAAATGTCAATGAATGGACATGCCAGGAAGTCTGTGGAAGTCCATCTACTTACAACCACTAGATCCATTCTCCCATTCTGCTGCTAGTTTTTGATTCTATACCTCTTAGTGCACATCCCTCACATGTACAGTCTTCTACTGTGGCTATGGGCTCCATACACCTCTTCCAGAAGCTGTGCATTGGTCCCATGTAATGTTACACACACCCAGTTAAACCACCCCCTTTACAATGTATTGTCATGTCTACCATATGTACAGTTGTCTTAATGTTCTTGCATCCTGTACTTCCCTTTGTGCCCAGTACCCAAACTCCGCTGGACATGCCAGTGCCATGCCATTGTACTATGCTCCACATCACTAATAATACAGGTATTGAGTACACCAGTGGGGTACATTATCAGACTGGTTTTCTGCATTCAGTATTTGTTTATCCATTTCCAGAGAGTTAGTCTGTAAAGTTCTGTATTTCACTGATCTAATCCATAAGCATTCTCATATCCTGCTACTAAAGGCTCCATAGCATACCAGCTGTGCTAATGAATCAATTTAACATCACTGTTACTGAATTAAACCTGCTACACAATCTGCTACTTATCCCAGCCACCTCTAGCCATGCTCAGTATGACTGTAGAGAAGCATGTGACTGATATGCTTATGCATGTGGGCCTATAAAATGTTGGGTCTGTACTATGAAGGTTTCATAGCACTCCACTGCTATAAAATGATGTTCATCTCATGAAGTCCAATTATGCATCTGTGCACTAAGGGCTACCATTTTAATCCCTGACTGGTCCTGCATAGTGGTCATAGCTTCCTTGGGCAATAATAAGTACAGTACTCCTCCTCCATTTTCTGTTTGAGTTCTATGGCAAGATTTTCTTATTCTTCCTTCACAGAGATTTTTCTGAGTGCCTTCTGGTGGGGGTATGATGGTCCCCTGTGTAAGTTGAATACCTGGCATGAGCTTACCAGGATGGTAAGTGATACCATTAGTAGCACCCATTTAGGTGAGCAGTATCAGCACTGGTACAGAGACCTACAGCAATGACATCCTTACCTGCTTAAGAAGTGTGATGTAATGGTTAAGAAGACAACACCGAATATGTATTGCAAGCATTTCTTTCTCTTATTTTTGGCAGTATGTGTTGCACCTGCATACTGAGGTCTACATACTTTCTTTTACAGTATCCAAGCAGTGTGAGCTGAGCATGGAAAGATGTTGCAGGAGGTGAGAGCAACTATCCAAGCAGTAAGGTGCATATGACATTTGCAACACTCTAATGTGAAGCTAACATTGCATTCATACCATTTGCATGTACTGATATGCTCTCTTGTTCTCATCCTTCTTCAAGTCCAGTTGTGTGTAGATGGTACAGCAGTGGCAGTCACCTCAGCATCAGCTGGTTGATGCGTCTTGTGCAGGGTTACCAGTTGTTTCCAGGTCTGACTCTCTACCTACCCCACCTCACCTCACTGATCATTCATCTTCTTCAGCTGGAAAAGGCTTTACTCATGGTTCGTAGGTGTTTACTAGGCTAACAACCACAAGGGTCTTTTTAAGCCTAGCCATGCATCCCAAATCTCTGACAAGTTCTGATACCCTTGATAAGTGTAAGAATGGGCCTGGGAGATGGACCATTTACTGGGTACCTGTGCCCATTAGAGACATAGGTGCCAAACTAGGGATGAATCTCTGGTCTCCCATCCAGTTGCACTTGAATTGGGTTAGGGAGGAACTCTGCTTCACATGGATGTGAAGCCTGCTCCATAGACAGGGTAGTCTCTGGGTACATACCTATCTATCCAGCAGGTCCTATTTATATCACAGGCAAGGTTTAAGTATTTAGCACGGGTAATTTTGGTGCTGTTTGTTTTGTGGATATGTAGGAGGTCCATCAGACTGGGGTCTGACAATGCCCTGTGTGCCAGAGATAGATTTCCCCTCAAAAGCCTGTAGGAGACAGAATACAGAGATAGGGCCTTGAGGGGGTCTGCATAAGGCATATTACTTACTCCCAGTATTTTTTCGGTGAGGAACCTCTGTGGACGTTCCAATTGCTGGATATGCCTGGTTAGGTACATACCAAAGGGGGCATTGTACTCAATGATAGGTCTGATGAATGCCAAATACAGTGGAACAATTACTTCCTTGGACTTAGATGCCATACCTTTGTTTATAAGCTGCACAATATAGAATGATTTCCTCACCACTGTAGACATGTGATGATCAAAGGCTAGATTACTATCGCTGTGACTACTGGGTCACCTCTAAGGGATGTGTTGTCAATATGATAGTTACCAGGGATGGGTGACTTCCCAAAAGATACTATTATGCATTTTTTGGCATTTAGTTTTAGTCCATGGCTCTGACACCAGTTGTTTGTCTGTGTCAGCCCCTCCTGGAGAACATTTGTGTCAGTGTGAGATTCAGTGACAGCTCCTAATTTGCAATCATCTGCAAATTTAGTCAGCTAGAGACCACTGACATTGGCCTTGACTTCTGAGAATTAAATGCTAAAAAGGAGCGGTCCAAGGACTGATCCCTGAGGGACTCCACTTGTGACTGGCCTCTTTGTAGAGGTGGACTCCCCAATCCTAACTTCCTGCATTTTGCCTGTGATCCAGTTGGCTATCCACTGGGTGACATATGGGTTTGTACCTAACATCTTGAGTTTGTCAACAATGCCAGAGTGGAATATTGTGTCAAATGCCTTGGCCAGGTCAAGGTAGGCAGTGTGAATGATTTTGCACTCATCCATTGCTTTGCTGACCTTCTCAAAAAAGGCCACCAGGTTGAATAGGCATGATCTGCCCTTGATGAAGCCAAACTGGGTTGGGCCCAGTGTCTGAGGGTTACTACATCTGTACTGATCATTTACATGATAATTCTTTCCATGGCTTTACATATAAGACTAGTGAGACATATGAGTCTGTAGTTTCCAGGGTCTGTAGATGGCCCATCTTTGTGCAGAGGGGTGACTGTTGCCTTTCTCCATTCATGAGGCACGAAGCCTGATCGAAGGCTACAGTTAAATAGTAATTCCAGAAGCCCTGATAGGTCACATTTCATGCTATTTGTAAGGCCTCCTGGGATATTGTCTGGGCCCATTGATGCAGTGTTCTTGGTCTTGGAGACAGCATTGAGGACCTGTACCCTTTTGATAGTCGGGGGGAGTTATATTTGATGATATTTCCTGAGGGAAGGTTGAGGGGGAGAGAGGAGTAAAGTTGGAGCTGAATTTATCAGCCAGGAGTTTGCTATATCTTCTGGGCTAAGTATAGGTGGCTCCATTTAGAATAAGCTCTGCACACAATTGTGTACTGCCTTTGAGGTTGCGGACATAGCTAAAAAATGCATTATGGTGGTCTTTGGCCTGGGAGGCCAAATTTGGCTTTGGTAGACTTTATTTGTCATCTGAGGTGTTTGTTTAGTTTGATGAGAGTGGTTTTATCCTGCTGAGTGTTGCACCTCCTAATTTTTGCAATGATTTTCTTCCTCCTGTTATACAGCCGATTGATTTTGTGATTCCACTGGCGTGGCTTGTTTTTTGTTAGTTCTGTACTTCTTCCTGGTGGGTACAGCTGCCTCTATGCCGCTATTAACATGCTTATACAGGGCTTCTGTGAGCAATTCTGCATAGGCAGAAGTGTTCTTAGGGTTTATGGGGGCTTGAAATTTTACCAGGATCTCACTTAATAGCAGGAGGTTAGCCTTACAATAGTTCCTGAATATCCCAGGTTTAGCTGCGGGTCCAGGTTTTATTTTTACTTCAAAGGAGACCATATTGTGGTCTGACCTTTCCAGGGAAGACATTATAGTAGGTGGTGTGCAGCAGTTTCCCATATTAGTGAGGATCAGATCCAGTATGGTTGAACCCCTGGTTGGTGTATTGACTATCTGATCCAGGGAGTTTGTGTCTACAAAATCCAGGAATCTCTGTGCATGTATGTTTGGTGTTTTATAGAATTCCCAGTTAATAGTGGAGTAATTAAAGTCACCCATGAATATGGTATTAGGTTGGATGGATAGTGTTTTTAATAAGTTTAAATACATGGTATGGGTTTCCTGGGTCATACAGGGGGACCTATAGCTTGCAAGGAAGAGGTATTGGATTTTACCTGTAGTCATTTAAACATGGAGCAGCTCAAATGCATTGTCTTCTTTGACCAGCCTTGAAGTATATTTATTTTTAATGTAAATAGAGACACATCCACCTTTAGTCTCTGCCTTTGAAGTAGCTGGCCTAAATGTGTGGAAGGCATTATAACCTTGCATTGTTGGTGTGCTCGACCGCGGCTTTAAACCATGTCTCAGTGACCACACAGACATCAGTATTCATCAGTATTCTGTAGGGTAAAGAGAGCTTCTAGGGAGTATAGGTTTTTTGTTTAGACTCCTAGCATTGAGCAGTAATACCTTTAGATTTTCTTGGTTTTGATTTGCTATGTCAGAAGTACTTTCAGTTTGGCATTGCCTAAAAAGGCGCTATTAGAGAAGACAATGTTTTAACTAATATTCAAAAGCCTAGAGGGGAGAGGTGCAGACCATCCCTGGCAAAGCAGCATGGTCTGTTGACCATCTCCTTCTATGCTGACAATTGTTGCAGCCTCTTGGAATGACACCAAAAACTAAGCCAATTATTAAAGTCAATTATCATTTCTTCATATTGTGGCATCACCCTTGGAGTAGGCAAAATGCTGTTCAGTGCTAGGCTCATACCAGCCGGAGGCACATATTCCGAGAGCTCCATGATCTCTGTTCATATAGTCTAGGGAGGTACGTGTCACGTCTTAGGACATTTACTCCCACGTGGACTATGACTGAGTCATGTTGGTACTTGTGGTCCAATGACCTGAGTGCATGTGTAATCTAGCAGATCCTAGCCCCTGATAAGCAACTGACCATAACTTTCTCCATACTCAGCTGGTGAGAGAGACATCAGTGTGTGTCACAATAGAGTCTCTAATGACTAGAATGCTGGATTGTGTGGTGATTTGCCTTATGGGCTTAGGGGTAGAGGATTCATGAGCTGTAGTTCTATGTTTTGCTGTGGGTGTTGTTTTGTAAGGGCACATTTGGGGCTGCTGAGGGAATCTGTTATGTGTGCTTCGTCTAGGAGGTCGTTGTGGTTTAGGAAGGTTACATCTAAGTGTCTCAGCAAATATGGGTCTATATGTCTGCTTTGAATTGTGTGTTATGGGTGAAGCGTGTGTGCTACTGACAACCTTATTGACATTAGGAGTCCTTTTGTGTGAGAGCTTTGCCTTCAGTGACATTGTGTAAATACATCTCTCACATAGAATGAACTGATTGTCAGTAAACATAAGGCAATTTCTACATTGCTTCAGGATACCCCACAAATAAAAATATTGCCCTTCCCCACCTGTCATACCTTATAGTTACCCTTGTGCATTTTCCTATCTCCCTCTTTCCTACCTATCTCAATGAGGAACAGTGTTTGAACTTTGCTGAGCTAATGCAATATAGGCTATCTGATGTGCTGGTTATGTAACACGTCACTTTATGCATGGACATGCATGAAATGTGCCACACTAGACTCCCTTGGAGATGATGTCAGCCACATCAGTCACATGCCCATCTGTAGCACTAATCCTCCTGCTTTTCCCTGCAACTAGGCTCTTCTGACTTGGTATGCAGTCCTTTACTTGGCATCTCAGTACTATGCTGACCCTAACACATATCTGATTAGCTTTGGGCCATGTTGCATACTGGATCCTTACCATAGCTCTCAACTCTCCCTGATTTTGCAAAACATTCCTATTTTGCCTCATATTTTTTCCCTATACATTGAAAATTTTTTTATTTTTTGTTAAATCTGTGAGGATTGCGGTTGGTCATCAATGCCACATTTTACAGTTTCATGCTTCTTCTTATTCACAAAATACTGTTAACTTTCTAATGAATTAGAGTAATGTTTAAAAATCGTACCTGATTTTGGTCCTTTGTGCAACATTATTTTTGGCTTTGTCCCTTTTTCTAGAACAAAGAAGTTGAGAGGTGTGATCCTTACCACTTAACACCATGCAGACACACAGCGCTTCTCTGAATCCCAAATACTATTTATTTTCTGAAGGCATTGCTTCCATAAATATTACAACAAAACAAAAAGTATTTAGGTAAAAACAGATAAAGACTTCACATACCCCCCCCCCCAGTCACAATCAGTCTCAGTCTATTTAAAACCCAGAACCATCACAGTCTAAATAAAAGAGTAAATTCTATGCATTGGCATGGACCACAGGACATATTATTTTGTAAGGTCACATGATTTACTTTAATAAGTAAAGACAGGAGTCTGTTCCACTGCTCGGATATAAGAAAATAAAACGGGCTTCCTTCCATGTAGCTGACATTTTACTTATTGATCATTAATTCCTTAATTCAATTTCCCTGATGTGTCACTTCCCTAACTGTGTTTCCTATTATTGTAGGGGAACTCTGAGATCTTCCTGAATGCATGTACTTTGCTCACCCTGTTAGGGTATCTCTCCTTTATTTTTCACTGTGTGACTGTGAAGTTAGTACACTTAAGTAAGGAGAGGGTGGGGGTGAAGTTCCTCACATGGAAGTGCAATATTTTGAATTTTCCATTGGGTAGGAATTGCTCTGTTTAACAGGCTAGGAAAGAAAACAGCTAAGACTATCAAGCTCTAAAATGAATTCAAACCAAAATGAAGTTCCAGGTTATAGGAAGCTTTGAATGTGTGAAATGTATACAGTAAACTCTTGGTTAACCGGCACCCATGGGGATTGGTAGATGCCAGATAACTGTAGTTTCTGGTTGCTTGACAGTTACTATTAAAAATAGGCCTGACTAATACTGTACCATGTACTCTTTGTTTGGTTTGACTTGTTCTTAGGTTGGGAAGAGAGGGAATTTATTCCTATCCTCCTTTTTAAAACTCTAAAATTCTAAAAACGTAAGGTATGTTTCTGCAGGGGGGCAGAAAGTGTGACACATGAAAATTGTACTGTATTTCTTCGATTTGTTTTTCTGGTTGCTTGAGTTCTGGTTAATTGAGAGTTTACTGTAATTCAATTTTTTTCAGAGTATACTGCTAAACTGAAACTACTCCATTTGAAAAAGTCATTTGTTCAGAGTAACATATGCTCCATGCAGATGGAGACTGAGGGAATCATACTCGTGACTACAGGATGAAGTTCATTAACAACTTATAGCATAATACTTCAAACAATATCCCCTGATAATACATGTGAAACTGGATGGAACTGAAAATGTGAATTATTCAACACAATGTTGTTAATTATATTTTACTGGTGGTCAGAGTTAAAGGTAAAATGCTTTGTATGACATAAGACGATTATGCATTCACGCTCTTTCAACTGAAGCCAGTGTTGCAAGAAACACAGTCCCGGTGGCACTGTGCTAGAATACTCCATCCATGGGCATACACAGACATCCTCCCTCTCCAACGTACACACACACACACACACACACACACACACACACACACACACACACACACACACACACACAGACACACATGCACGCACACAGATCATCTGTATCACTGCCATTGACTCACTGAGAAGGATGTTCATTTAGAAGCACTGAAACTGAGTACTTTAATGAGTTCTTTCTGTTCCTAAAGCTCATTAAGTATAATTAATTTATTTTTAATTATCTATTAACAGGTAAGTGAAGTAATCACTGCAGATCTTTTTCAGTGACAGCTACAACCTTGGCTACAAGGCAAAACCTACACACGAGTAATTTTAGAGTAGACAATAACGCAGTATTTCAGTTATTAAAGAGAATTACATCTTTAGTTTTGCCCTCTAAATAGTGCCATAATTGTGCCTTTATTTCCATTTCGTATTAAGTCAGTGTAGCAATTGTTCTGAGTTCTAATCAGTTATCCACGGAACAAAAAGATCTGTGCCATGGGTATAGCATTACACAGCTTATATTTCTCTCCTCTTTGTTACAAGCTACCACAACTCAAAATGTTATGGGCTTTTTGTCAATGTCTCACAAACAAGCATTGCATTACAGGTTCCCGTTACTCAAACATCACACAAAGACACACATACAAAGGGAAAAACAGATCTTGTGTATTTGCTGGCTAAAAGATGACTACACAGATCTGCTTTGTAGTAATATACAGCATGTTTATTTATTTATTTTATTTTATTTCACATTTGTTGACCGGGCTAGTCCAACTGGATATATGTCCATTTTCAGTGGAGGCCCGGGGAGAAAAGCTCCAACATAAATGAAAAAACATCAACATAACATATGAAACAATATATTTTGTAATACTAGAACACAATTGTAAGACTTGTAGAGTATCCTTATAAGACTAAAGAGAGTTAAAACATAGAGTTAGAGATCAGGTACTTAACATCAAATAAAAAGGAAAGAATAATATACATTAGCTGTAAGCATGTATATAGAGTCATGAGCAAGCAGTTTAAGACAAAATTCTTTGGTGGTGTAGTGAAGAGCAGGATTAAGTTGATATAAGAGCAAGATTAATTTGATACAGCAGAATTATGTTGATACAGATGCTGAAGACACATGCCTACTGTTGTCAGCTAAGAGACCAGTTTAAAACTCTGAGTTGGTAATATAGAAAGACTCGGTAAGTACAGAGTTAGTTAGCTAACTGCACATAAGCTGTAAGGTTAATGAAAGGTACTGGTAGTGCAGCAGTACTCAGATCAATGAAGGTGAGAGTAGCAGGCAGCAGCATGTTAGTCTGGGTTGGTGCATGGACAAAGCCAGCGAGTCCTGAGGTCGGGTTTAAGTTGCTTTTTGAAAAGTGGAGTAGAGGAGAGGGAGGTTAGTTTTCTAGGTTTTCCCTACAGTGTTGGAGAATAGAGAGTCCTCAGCCCTATTATTGGATTTTGGAGTGGATACTAGAAGTTTCTTTGATGAACGTAGGGTTTTAAGATTATTGTAGGGGGTGATGAGGGTAATTACACAGGAGTATTGCTAGGATGATGAAGGGCCTTACTGGCAGTAATAAGTTGGTGAAAGAGAAGCATGTTAGAATATGTAAAGAAATTAAAGTATTTCACTGTGAAATTTCTTTCTGCTCAGTTTTTTAAGTATGTGGTCAAGCAAAAGTTCACTGTCTAAATGGCAGTACTGTGCATAGGAACTCAAGTTTAAGACCTTGAAAAGGAAAATGACTACATTAGTCAGTCCTGAATTTGTTTAGGTATATCTCTACGCACATACCATGTTACTGTCATCAACTAGTCTTTTAACCAGAAAGTGTACACAAGTTACCCCTAAAATATTGCGCTTGTGCATAGCAGGCATAGCCTCTCAACAAATGAATGTTAAATATCCACACTCCTTTGACACTAAGTCATACAGTCCCAGGTTTACTCCAGGCACTATCTAGGATGCATGTGGGGGTTCATGGCCTCATACTTCTAGTAAGTACACACCTACAGTAGTAGTGTCATTAATATGGATACCGAACATCTATTCACAGACTTCTGCATGCAGTGGTTGAAAATTTCCCTGTCAAGTAAGTGTACTTTCTCTGTAATTAGTCATTCAGCTGCACATATACAATAAGCTTTTCTATATTTAAACATATGAATATCTGACTTTATTTCTTTTTTAGCATATTGTATTCAGAAAAGCTTTCTTTTTATTCCTTTAAGATATATAGAAATACAGTGACAATGACCAGATGCGCATGTAAACATCTAACACAGTAGTGTTAATAGAAGCTGAAAGGCCTCAAAATAAACTCAGCTCAGTCCAAGTCTATTTCAAGTGTGACAATCTCAGGTAAAGTCCCATATATGAGTAAACAGATGTCACATTGCTCATTTCAGCTTTTGTATTTTAATTTATGTTCAAAAATGTGCAATACGTAGGGTATGTTCAGGTCCTTTTGAAAACTATAATGTTAGAAATATTTCTGATTAAAGTGTATGCTGAGAAATACAAATATAAGTCAGCTAAGCCCATAGAAAAGAAACCTTTCTGATAAGCTGTTAGAACTCTGTCTAGAATCTCTATGAGGAGAAGATCATAAATAAACAACATTTTTAAGTGAAACAGCCTCTCCCTTTGTGTAGAGCTAGACAATGAAATATTTAACACTTGTAGTATAGATATCAACAAAATGTTACATATATTGATATTTCTAATGGGTATGACAACAAGGCAGTTATACCACTCTCATTTATCCTTTACTAGTTTAAGTCTTTCAAGATTTGTAAACAAATGTAACTATATAGGCTGGAGAGCTTTTCACAATCAAAAGATATGTAATACATATCCAGTAATATTATCTTCGTAGGTGGAACAGTTTGGTGAATCAGTTTTACTCACAGCAGCCAGTTTTGGGGAGTCGGGTAGACATTAAGTAGCAATATAAACTGTTGTTGTATGCACTTAGTAAATGGTAATAAGCATTTGTGCACTCTAAGATATATTTCCCTGTCAGAGTCAATGCTGATCTCATTAAGTAGTGATAAATAGTAGTTAGAGAAATGTATTGATGAGACAAAAGGTTTACTTAAGACAAAGTTATAAAAAAACAGAATATTTGTTTTCCAAAAGCTGATAGTAATGTTAATTTACTGTCATTCATATCACTGGGTGTTGCAACTGTAATTCAGATTGGATTGAGTTGTGGAGTGGTACTGTTTTCGAGGTTTCAAAGTGAACTGAGGTCAAACAATGAGGCCGTTTTTGGGGATTTTTTTTTTTTTTTTGCCAGTTAGCAAATTGAGGAAGAGCTTGTCTTTCATCACACGAAAGCTGGGAGGCTAAAAAGGTAACTTCTTTATTGTTATAGATAATCCAGATAAACGTGCTGGGAGACAGCCAAGGCAGTCATACAAATGTCTCAAACTATAAGGTTCCAAGGATACTCATGCGATTTAAATATATATAAAACAAGTCTTGTTTATTGTTAAAAAATACACACAAAGTAAGCGCTTTCACCGTAGCTTCATCAGACTGTTAAAATTCAAATGTTGAGTCAATTACCTTTATAACCTACAATTAATGACGTATAACAGATTAATTAGCTACTTTTAAATAATGTTAAAGGAATACAGCAAAAAACTTTTAACGCTAGCAAATCCATTCACTTAATAAATGACAAATGAATGTATCTTCACTTTACATTATTATAGAACTATTGTATGAAATTGATATTTATATCTGCACTTCCTAGATCTAATTAATAAAATTATGATACTCACATAAATAAAGATAGTAATAATAATAATTATAATACTAATTAATGATACATACTATATATATATAAGTGTGTATATATGTAAAGAATATAAAATATATATAAAACATCTAATATTTAACGTTTATCATAAAAAGATATGCCTCAAACTGACAAAATTACTAGTAGTACAAAAGCATATTTGAATCCTCATAACTAGTCTGAAGACCAACAAGCTTTAAAAATAGAACGATGCATCTGCTACTCCAAAAAGTACAAAAATGGAAAATAAAAATAAAAATAAATATAAAAAACGATTACTACCTAAACGCTTAATGCATGCAAAATGTGTAACTATTTGTACTATACTAGTTATATTATCTAGCTAGTACTACAACAGATGAAATTAATGTACTTATCCCTGTCAAAAAACAGTATAATAAATAATTTGTGTGTGCATATATAAATAATGACTGGTAATAAAATACAAGGCAGTACAACTGGGCAGATCTGTATTAAAACAGGACAGATAAACAATATGTCTGTTACCAATCCGTGTACATTAATAAATTAAACAGCTATCTATTAAAAATATGAATAATATTATCCTTAAACTTTCAATCGCCTAGCTCTTAGTATAGGTTTTAATGACGCCCTTTCATTAAGGCCTTTGCCCTGATCAGATCGCAATCTCATAATCCAGTCTATTTCTTTACATTCAGTTTTGTTACGTATATTACCTTCCCTAATATTAGGTATAACAGAATCAACAGCCATAAATTTAAATGTATGACCATGTCCTTCTCTAGCTATATGTTTGGCTCGGGCATAACGCATATAGCCTATCCTTATGGCATATAGATGTTCCCTTATCCAAATACGGAACATCCGATTGGTTTTACCTATGTAAAACGCCTGGCATTGTTGACATGATGCTAAATACACTAAATTGTAAGTATCACATGAGCCTGTAATATGAAAATAAAAAATTTGTCCAGAATCAGGATGAATAAAATGGTTCCCTGAAAAAATATGATTACAGTACTACAATGACCGCATGGATAGATACCTGGACATTCTAAAATCCTATTATACATGTGGGAATGACACAGCAAACTTTTCAAGTTAGGTTTATTCCTAAATTGATAACTGGGACGTTCACCTACTATTGTTTTAATGTCCTTATCAGAAGTAAGGATACACCAATGCTTCTTTATTATATCCATTACTATATTCCTATCTTCAGTATAGTACATGGGTACCTTAACTGAATTAAAAGTGTTCCCTCTAATTGGTGCACTATTAATATGTGCAGAATGGTATGGTAAAGCTCTACTTAGCCTAATCTCTCCTATACCTTCCAAACACTTATTAATATGTGACTCTGTATAACCATGTTGAGACAATCTATATCTAAAATTATTAATTTCCTTTTGGAAATTTTGTTCTGATACATTCAGTCTAGATATGTGCATGCTCTGACCTCTTATAATGTTGTCAAATATGTGATGTGGATGCATACTGGATCTATGCAGGAGAGTATTACAGTAGCAAGGTTTGCGATAAACTCCAGTATTAACTAAATCCCCCAATACTCTCTCTACATATACATCAAGATAATGTATCTTAATGTGAGAAAAATCACATGTAAATTTCAAATAAGGGGTCATGTTGTTGATTGCCACAACATACTGATTCAATTCCTGTGTATTACCCTGCCATATGAGGAAGACGTCATCTACAAAACGCCTATAGAAAGATACATGTTCCGAATGCAAAGAATTTCGGAAAGTATATGTTCTTCCCAATCCGCTAAAAACAGGTTGGCGTAGCTATTGGCACAAGACGTGCCCATAGCCATGCCATCCCGTTGCATATAGATACAATCATCATATACAGAAATGTTGTTTTCCAAAATCGCTTCAATGAACATGGCTATGAGATCTACATGCTGTTCGGTGTAAGTACTATGTTTCAACAGATAGCGCTTAATGGCGATGATGCCCTCCTCGTTGGGTATGACAGTAAACAAAGATTGTACATCTAAGGTTACAAATATAGTGTCATGCGTCATGGGGTTTGGCTAGAGTACTGATGTAAATACATCAAAAATTGCTTAGTATCTCTGAGTACATGTGTATTCTGATCTACAATGGGTCTTAAAAATGTCTCAACATATAAAGATAATGGTTTGGTGCTCCACCCACCTCCAGAGACTATAGGTCTCAGTGGTGGGTTGGTAGCATGTTTATGTATTTTAGGTATCCCATTAATAATGGGTATTAAGGGATACTCTACAAGTAAAAATGTTTGCATTTCAGTATCTATTATGTTACTATATACTAAATCAAATACCATGTCTCGTAGCTTAGATTTAATTTCTATTAAAACTTGTGGAGAGATAATATTGTAATATTTGTCTTCATTCAACATTTCCTTCATAGCTCTATTATAGTGGTCATAGTCCATTATTACAAGTGGGCCTCCTTTGTCCGCTGGCCTAAAGACTATAGTTTTATATGATCTTAGTCTATCAAGGGCCTTCCTCTCATTATATGTAATATTATTATATCTAATCTATTCCTAAAAGACCTGTAATTGTGAGAAAATTCTTGATATATGTCATCCTCAACTAACTTATAAAAAGTTTCTACCAATGGATGGTTAACAGGTACATAATCACTTAATTTCTTTAAAGATGGTTGAGAATCAAAAATAGTTGTACCAAATTGATGCTTCAACATTACATTCCTAGTGAAGATTTTAATATCATTCAAAACCTGTGTCAACTTACTATTGTTGGTAGGTATAAAATTAAGTCCTTTATTTAAAACACAAGTCTCATATTGATCTAGGACTTTGCTTGAAATATTCCAGATCAAATTATTCTCTATTGGGTCCACATCTTCTTGAGTGTCTGTTTCGGTACTTTCTCTGGTGACAACTTCCTCTTCTGCTTTTGTCATCCCCGACTCGAGGATCGATCTCTTGTATCCCCTCTCCCCACAGATATGGGAAGAGGGAAATTGGGAAAAATTGTTCCAGAGGTTGGTGCATTATGCACCTCGACGTGTGTTCTAGTATTAGCTGGAATCTTTGAGCGAACAGCTGGTAAAGAAGTAGAAATAGGCAAATGTGCACAATTAGTGATATTCTCAGTATTACTGGATGACATAGAATTGTCTACTGTAGCCTGAGGTGATGTCGCTACATGATTTGTAGGAATGATAGATGCCAACAAATTCGAACTACTGGGAGGGCCAGGAACATGCACTGAATCAACAGAATTCACATCTAGCCTGGCTGATGAATTCAGTAATGGTGTTGATGGTGTCTTTGGTGATACTTCTTGATGTTTTTTAATAGGTGCAGACCTAGATATATGCTCTGTTCTGAGCCAAGTAAAGACATGCGATTGTCGAAAATCACGTATGTCTCTCTCTATTTTGTTCTTCTTCTGCATTAATAGACGTCTCTCATATATGCAGATACCATCCAAGATGTTATTTAGAGCATTGTTAACTAATTTCTCCGGATAGCCAACATAAAGTTGTTGCTGTTGGTTCATAATAGATTATATCAATTGTTCCTCAATTGGGGCAAAGAAGTCTAACAAAAGTTGAATATATTTTCTGCTTAATTCTAAGTTCAGTTTCTGCCATTGCTTTAAAAGATCAGGATATTGATCGCCATAAGTTGGCATTTTGAGTATTCTAAGACCTCTTGGTATAATATGCTTTTTAATGCATACTTCAAAATGTTGGCGTTGTGTGGATAGCCGTTTAAGTTTTAAAAAGTCAGATTCCAAACTTGATACTGCCCCTTGCAACTGTTCAAGACTCTGGGCCGATATATCATTTATATTATTGCTTTCTTCAACGTCTAATAGCAATAAAGAATTAGCATTGCTTCACAAACAAGACATTAATTTATGTTTCAGGCTTTCACCTCTTTCTGAACATGTAAAAGTAATAGCATTATCACTTGCCTTGTTACTCGAACATTGTCCTTGTAATGCTGTGCTATCAATAGAAGGACCAGTTATATTTTCATGCTGTACATTTCCATTTGGTCGATAATCTAATTCTATATCCGTGGATATATCAGCCATGTTACTGCCGAGTATACAGCAAAACAAGTAAGTAAATCCAACAACGAATAAAACGTTACTCAGCAGTACGAATATCTCCCAGCTTGCAGAAAAATGAAAAAAAGAATCCAAATAAACGTGCTGGGAGACAACCAAGGCAGTCGTACAAATGTCTCAAACTATAAGGTTCCAAGGATACTCATGTGATTTAAATATATATATAAAAAAGTTCTAAGCTTGTTTCCCGCCTTTCCTGTTACTAGAGTAGTCCAGACACAGATTTGCTGTATCCAGGACTGTTTTGTAAGTTTCTTGGTTCCCCAGACCTTTCTGTGTTAGAAGGAAGCCTTCCAGCTTATCAGTGGGAGTGGTAAACACTAGGTAGCCTATCTACCACAAGAGGAGTGGTTTCTGGCTCTGAAATTGTAGTTTATTGGCCGTTTGGGCAGTTTTTCTATCCCTTTCAAATTTCTAGTTTAAAAGCCAGTGTTTACGTGGGTTTGCACTTGTTTAAGCTCCACAGATCGCCTACAGACTACAAGAGCAACAGAAAGGAGAGAGACTTTAAGTGCCTCCATTTTGATTTTTTTCAGACTATACTGCTTTCTGCACTTGATTTAAGTCGTTTTTCTCATTTAACTGCATTTATTTTAACTGTATTTGCTTTAATATTGCTGCACACTCAAGTGTGCTAGCTTGCACTGCATTTAAAGTATTTTTATTACTGTTTAAACTATTTTTTCTTCAAAAAAAAAACAACAAAAAAAGTTCTAAGCTTGTTTCTCACCTTTCCTGTTATTACAGTAGTCCAGATACAGATGTGCTGTATACAGGACTATTTTGTAAGTTTCTGAGTTCCCCAGACCTTTCTGTGTTAGAAGGAAGCCTTCCAGCTTATCAGTGGGAGTGGTAAGCACTGGGTAGCCTATCTACCACAAGAGGAGTGGTTTCTGTCTTTGAAATTGTAGTTTATTGGCCATTTGGGCAGTTTTTCTATCCCTTTCAAGCCACTAAACTGGGTAAACTATTACCGGTGCCAGAAAGTCTTTTTGCCCTTAGATCTTGCTAGCTCTCTTCTCTCTTGCACTTAATTAGTTTACTCGCCTAGCACTTCATCAGGCTTTTTGTAGCAATTATTGTAGCACACATAAGTGCTATCAGCACTAGATGTCCTATAAGGAAACAGCTCCAGTACTTAGTAATGATGACCATCCCTCCTGGCATGTCTAAAGGTCAGTTCCCTGTGCTTTCTCCTATTAACCTGGTGAACTTGGGCATTCTGAAGCAGTGTAGCAACTGCCTCATGTACACAGACAACCCTCTCCTCTTACCTCCCAACACTCAGACTTGTGAGAGATGCACTTATATCTCCAAACTGGAAGCCATGCACTCTCCAGCCAAGACTGGAATAGCTAGTCAAGAGGAGAAGGTCAACACCTGCACCACACCACATGGAACACATAGACTACCAGAACACCCACCCTCACAGCCCTCATATAAAAACACAAACCACACACCCACCTTCTCAGAAGTTCTCAATAGAAATCTACTCAAACAGCAGAGATTTCCAAGGCAGAAATGCATTCAGCCACCATAACATAGCACAAACCACAAGACACATAGCTAACCTACACAGTGTGCCCCTCAACCTAAGCCCCTAAGGTAAAACAGCTTGCCCAATACAATAATCATAGCTGACTCAATAGTGAGGCACACTGATGTCCCACTCACTAGGTTGAATAAGGAGAAGGTAACAGTCAGCTGTCTATCAGGTGCCAGAATCCGACACATAACACACACACTCAGGTCACTCCACGACAAGTACAAGTATGACTCTGTCACTGTCCATGTGGGTGTGAATGACCTGAGATGCACCTCCCTGAACTACATGAAAAGAGACATGGAGGAGCTCTCAGATTATGTGGCCCAGGCAGGTATGACCTTAGCCCTGAGCAGCATCCTACTGTCACCCAGAAGGATACCACAGTACAAGCAGAAAATGATTGACTTCAACAATTGGCTAAGTTTCTGGTGTTATTCTAAGGGGATCTAATATCTGTCTGCTTGGGATGACATGATTGACAGACCTCGATGCTTTGCCAGAGATGGTCTGCATCTGTCACCCCTGGGTTTCCGCATACTGGCTAAAGCTCTTGCCACCACTATAGTGCATTTTTAGGCGATGTTCCAAAGACTAAATTACCACTGTAACAGCTATAAATAAATGCAGTCTGAGGGTCATGCTGCTCAATGCTAGAAGTCTAAATCTCAAGATACACTCACTCAAAGCACTCCTCAAAATGGAGGACATTGACTTTTGTGCTGTAAAGGAGACCTGGTTTAAAGCAGCAGAAAGCACCCTTGTGCTACCAGGCTATAACCCTTTCCACACCTTTTGACCCCAGCACATGGACCGAAGCTTCAAAGGTGGTGGTGTCTTCATATTCATAAAGGATATAAACACCTCCAGACTAGTAGCTCAGCATAACGCATCTGAGATACTCCAGGTACAACTAACATTGGGTCATAGCCTGCTATAGGTCTCCAACCATGTCCCAAGACTCTCATTCCACATTCCTAAGCACCCTGGAAACTATTATGATCCAGCCCAACACTCTCATACTAGATGACTTCAACTACCTCTCCATCAACTGGGAAAACTACTCATGCACCAATGCACTGGCCCAACACTTCCTGGAATTCATCAATTCCAATGCCCTGGACCAGCTCATTCTTAGCCCCACTAGAGGAAGCAACATCCTTGATCTGGTTATTACTAACATGGGCAACCATTGCTCTGCACAAATAGTCAAGTCTTCCCTGGTTAGATTCAACCACAAACTAACCACCATGGAAATCCACATCTCACCCACACCCCCCGCAAAGGTACCCACCATGAAAAACTTCACAGAGGTGGCTAACCTCATGGCACCCATGCCAATGGAAAATAGATGCATGACTGCCAAATCATACACCACTGCACTGTATGAACATGTACATAAATGCATGGAACTAGCCATACCCAACAAAACCAAAATGCTCTCCTCCAAAAAAAGGAAGCCAATCTGGTGGTCCCCTGCCATTAATAAACTCTACAACAAAAGAAAGAAACTGCTGCAGAAAAGGTGAAGTCCCAAGACTGGAAATTTCCCTTATTAGCCTCAATAAAAAGTTGAGATCCCTCATCAAAACCTCCAAAGTCAGGTATGAAGGCAGAATTGCGACAGACACTAAAAACAACCACAAAGCCTTCTATAGTTATATCAAGAACCTCCGTGGCAATACCCAGCTTTGCTCTAAGTTACTGCACAATGGCACCTTCTATACTGAGCCAACAGATATTGCCAACATACTGGCTGACAGATTCAGTGCCAACTTTAACCCCCCCCCCCCCCCCCACCGAGGACCAATCTCAGTACTGGAAGAATGCCAGACACCCAACATTACTGCAGCACAGGTTAAAGCTGCATTGTACAAGGCAAGAATACAACTTCCATGGGACCCGACAATATCCCTGACTGTGTTCTACATGAATTAGAAAGTGAACTGGCACCACATCTGTGTGCCCTGTTCAGTCACAGCCTCACCTCAGGCTTTGTCCCTACCGAATAGTGCACTGCTACAGTCACCCCGCTCCATAAAGGAGGAGTGACTACAGACCCTGCAAATTATCGACCCATTAGCCTGACGAGTCTGATATGTGAGGCTATGGAGTGCATCATCATGGACTTAATTAACAAGGCTATAGGGAATCTCCAAACTCTAGATCCCACGCAATTTGGTTTTGTGAAAGGTAGATCATGCCTGTTCAAACTGGTTGACTTCTATGACTCAGTCACCAGAGCTGTGGATGAGGGTAAGGCAGTTCATACAGCCTATCTCGATCTGGCCAAGGCTTTTGATACCATTCTTCATTCAGGAATTATTGATAAACTCACCAAACTAGGCATCAGCCCCTATATCGTTAGGTGGGTTGCAAATTGGCTCACAGATAGATCCCACAGTATGAAAGTAGTGGACTTCAAGTCAGACTGCCAACCATCACACTGGAATCCCACAGGGATCAGTCCTAGGTCCTCTCCTGTTTGGCATCTACTTCTCAGAAGTCCAGGCCAACACAGAGGGACTCTGACCAAGTTCACAGATGACTGCAAGCTGGGACCTATCATTAACTCCCCAAGTGATGCAGACATCCTACAGAAAGGCCTCACTGAGACCAATGACTGGTGTCGAAACCATGGCTTTAAGTTTAATGCCAAAAAATGCTTTGTTATCCCCTTTGGGAAAAACTCAGTTTCCACTAATTACCACATCGATGGGAGCCCACTGAACACTGAAGGCATTATAAGAGATCTGGGGACACAGGTTGACAGCAACCTCTCCTTCAACCACCACATTGCCACTGTACTCAGAAAGTTCTTCTATGTAGCACATCTCTTTACCAAGGGTTTTGCATCCAGGAAGAAAGAGGTCATCATTTCTCTCTAATCTTCCCTCATTAGACCAATCATAGAGTATAATGTCCCATTTGGCATGTACCTCACTAGACACCTGCAACAGCTGGAGAGGCCACAAAAGTACCTCATGAAGAGGATTCTAGGCCTTAAATACGTCCTACATGGAGAGACTCAAAAAACTCCAGCTATTCTCTGTCTCATATCGTCTATCAAGAGGCAATCTCTGCTTGACTTACAAAGCCATGTCTGACCCAGCTCTTTTAGAAATGCTGCATCTAAAGAAATCCCAATCTCTCCACATCACACGGTCCAGAGACTCAACCTCATTACCACACTCAATAGATCATGCTGGAGGGGACAGGTTCATAACTCAGAGTAGACTTCCCATACATGTCAAGCAGAGCACCTCACTGGCCCTCTTCAAGAGAAATCTTGATGAGTGGATGGGAAATAGAAAGTTCAACCCAGGGATCACTCCAGTGCCTCTACTTGATAGAGGCACTGGGAACTAATGTCGGGCAGCACAATGCCAGGGCACTTCTATGGGCTAGGCTTGTAAAAGCTCCAGGGCCATGGTATAGTATTATTCACACTTTTATTGCACTGCAGTTTTAATTGCTTGGATGCCTGTCATTGTACTGTTTACTAAAAATAACTGTTTAGCTGTATAGCTTTGTGTAGATTCTAGAATAAACAAACAATGCATGTGCATACATATGTCTTGAGAACAGTTTAATCTGTCTGAATCCTTCGTGGTGAATTATATGCTAATGGTACCAAACAAACATCTCATCCTGTGCCTTCCACTAGCTTCCTGTAATGCCTTTATAGTCTTGTTACACACAAATATTTCTGCATATTATCAGTTTTAAAACATCACTGTCACTTTCGTGTTAGGACATAAATAAAAAAGTATTTGTGGGTTCTGTTCAAGCAGCTTTATTATATACAAACACATTACTATAGAGGCTTACTGACCAGGGGTGGCTCGTGCTATTGGGCTGCAGGACTGCAGCCCCGAGCTATAAAATAGAAAAGAAAGAAAAGAAAAAAAGAAAAATAAAAGTAAAAACAAAAACGAGTCCCAGAACATTGCGCATGCACACTCGCGGCATTTCCCAATATCCGGACTGCTGGTGAGCCAGTCTGAAGCATGTGCACAGAATCCAGACTTTCTCACCAGCAATCTGGATTAGGAAGACCGCATTCAGCAGCAGATATCCCAGAAGTATATGCAGTTACAACTGCATAGACTAAGGGCATTGGACTGCAATGTCTGCAGGCTGGGTAGCACACAGCTTGCTCTCGTGGGAAGAGGAAGGACTAGGACTTGCTCTCTCCTCCTGGGCCTTTGTACTGCAGCGTTTACAATGGACTTTGGAATGGATTACTGCAGGAAGGTGCCATTTACAACAGACTTTGGGCTCAGGGTCTGTGTGTGTGTGTGTGTGTGTGTGTGTGTGTGTGTGTGTGTGTGTTTGTGTGTGTATTATAGATGACATAGATATAAAATAATTATTGACTTCCCTTACGTAGTCTAAAGATTAAAACTGTTTTAAAGTATCCCATAACAAGATATATTTTAAATAAAAATGTTTTATTATAGAGCAGGAAGTGTGTGTTATGAGCTTTCTTGTGGATGTAGTAGATGTGACTTGACTTCTAACATAGATATATAGAAATCTTATGTTACTTACATATCTGAAAGATGCATTTGTGAGTTCCAAAAGTAAAGCTGCTTACAAGTTGAACAGTGGAGGTGACGCTCTAAATGGTCATTTACATTAATGCATTATGTTCTGTTTTGACTAAAAAAAGAATAGTTTAATTTCAGCATATCTTTTTCTCTGACTCTGGTTATACTAGGAATTACTACTTTAAAACTAGAAACAGTACAGGTACCCATGATTACTACCTCTAATTAATGTAAAGGAGGATTTTGCATTATCCAGAAAGGGAACAGCTTCAGAGGTGATAGCAAATCTGCATATTTTTTTCTTTTTCTGTGTAGTAGCTTTCATAAAGTAAAAACTCTAAGTAAGCATTCAGTACTGTATGAGTCAGAGAAATTCTTCTTGATAAATTATTGCTATTTTAGTGAGTCTAAATAAGGGGGTACAGCATAATACAGTACATTGAGGGTGTATTTTCTGATGTAAAGTCATTCTTAAAATTCTGGTTGCTGTTTCTTATTATAACGTATAATGTTCATTTTTTACTATTTCTCTTAAGGTGTTGTTTCATGAAAGTTTATGCGTGTGTCTGGAGGTTATTTGCATAACATGCTAAGAGTTCCATTTGGCATTATGATCCAGAAAAAGCACCTGTGATAATCCTGACATATGTAGGCCATACATTTCAACACATTTACGTGATCTTTCTACAGTTGTTTTTTAATATGGCACATAGCTACTGCAAGCAATATAAGCTTCCTTTAGGAAAAGGAAAGCAGCAGTCATGTGTTTCTGCAGCTGAATGCCACTTCAGTTACATCCCCTCAACTAAATGTTCCTAAGGAGAATGTTCAGACACCTAGGAGCCAAGACCCTGATTTACATTTTGAAGGGATTTTTAGGTCTAGGTTTAGGGGTGAAGCTTTAGGGTTAAGTTTAATAAGGGAGTTCTATGGTAAAGGAATAAAAGGAAGAGTTTTAGAGTTATGGAGGGAGGTCTAGGTTTATGGATAGAGTTTTAAGGTCAGGGCTAGGAACAGAGTTTTGGGGTTATGGTTATAGTGAAATAGCAGCACAGTTCTTTTAAATGATGTTGATTACTGGCAGTGATTAAGCATAACTCCTATTTGTATTCTAGGAAGAAAATTAAACAAATGAGTTATGCTTGCATGCTATAACTAAGCATCACCAATGTTAATTAGTTGGAATAAATGCCTAGAGCCACCACTAGGCCTCAAACGAGAGCTTTAATGTTAAGCGTTATATGGCAGGCTATCCTATGTAACGATACTGATTGCAGATACAGATTGTGCAGTGCATCTTGCATATTGCGACATTTCCAGTTTTCAAGAATTCAATGTAATGTTATGCCTGTGAATAAAAATACAGAATTCTAGCTTCTGTACATTGCATTTATTTTATATAGCGTAATAATTGCAGGCCAATTGATAATTTATAATATTTTCCCTAAAATTTTCATTTGCATTTTTATGATGCTACACCATGAATGCGGACAACAAATAATTTTGCCTTTTACTTAGAACATGACTTTCCAGAGTGGGCAGACCAACTCCTTCAGACTACAAAAACGACCTCCTGGCCTCAGTGTAGAAAATGATGCATATGTATAGGTATACATGAGTCTCATGAGCAGCCATATACAAAGTGACAATAAACAGTTTTATGAAGTAAAGAAAATAGCAAGCTACAAACTTTAAATGCTACATTTGTCAAATTCAGTGCAATGTCGTAACGTTGGCAGTTGGTGATATTTTTGTCTTCTAAATTTAGTGATGTGTCCTTTATTTTGGTATATTGCTACGTCTGCTATACATGATGGTAGCAATTTGTTGACTGCATACCCAAACAGGTTCTGGATAGATTTTCCTCTCCCTGTGTACTTATAAAATATAGAGACTCCATTCTCAATCATGTTACATTTACTTATTTCAATTAATTAACTAGGATAGTCTGATGGAGCATAACCCAATTTCAGTGAAGCAAAGGCAGAAAAGCTCCAATAAAAAAAAAAAATATATATATATATATATATATATATATATATATATATATATATATATACATATATATATATATATATATATATATACATATATATATATATATATATATATATATATATACACACACACACACACTTTACATGCTCTTCTGCTGCATCCTTCTTTTTACACAGAAGAATGATAAACTGCATATGGAGGCAGAGAGCCTGTGTGTACATATTTTCATAGAATATCCAGATTTGTGCATCACATTTTTGGTCCGTTTTTCATAAAATTGTGGTTTTCTGTCAAATTAGTGGAAAATCATTAAAGGTTAAAGTTAGAAAATAATGGCAGACATTTGAGTTTTAGATTTCATACTCTTCAAAAAAGTCATACTAATACAAGACCTACTATTTTATTAACTTTCTAAGTTTGTAAGAGCAATATTTAAAAATTGTCCATATTTTTGGGCCTTTGTCCCACTTTTATTTATGGCTTTTTCCAGATATCTTGCTCTGATGTTGAGAGTATGACAAATGTGTCAGGGCCATCATCATCAGCCACAGACATTTTAAATTGTGATATACTTGTACCCCACGCCCCCATGTAGTGACTTTGGATGTGTCCAAGCAAGGCAAGGAGCAGTTATGCAGTGTAAGTGTGCAGACAGAGTATCCCCCCATCCAAGGTAGACACAAGTAAAGTGGCTTTTCAACTGTCCTTGATTTTGCAGAATGTTCTGGTTTTCTGTCATATTTTTATACTGTTGATTTATGCTTCTTACTATTCAGAAAATGCATGTTGCTGGCTGCATGTTACTTTTATAAAGCTAAATATAAATTAAAATTAGAACTGCAGTGCAAGGAGAAGTGGAGTGGTTTGAGTTGAGTGCTGCTTGTTTTTTTTTATACTTGATTTTGACTGGCATTCCAGTAATGTATTTAAAAAGTAATTTATTTTTCATACCTCACAACCTTTTTGTTTCCATCTAGATATCAAGTAAACTATCACGTAGCCAATGCACTGAAATATTTTTTTTTCTTCTCCATTTCATTTTGTCTTGATTGGACTACCTGTATATACATGTAACAATGTGCTGTGGAGAGTATTCAGCATGCGCCATAGTGACTGAGCATTTATTTCATGTAAATTGGTAAGCATGCCAGCATTGATCCCACTGTACCATAGCACCACCCCTTTCTGGTTGGCCACACCAATTCACATTGGCCCCACCCATTCAGCTGTCTCATGCAGCCCCCTCTTTGATCTGAAGTTGTCAGCCGCCACTGTTACTGACTATAACTGAAGTAACTTGTATACAAACTAACAACTGCAATTATGTATGCTGACTCTGGCTGCTTCTACAAAATGGCACTAGGGATTGCACGTATCTGGAATTTATACGTGCACGTATAGCCTTGCATAGAGCTGCGGTGGTACAGCGGTAGCATTGTTGCCTCACAGCAAGAGGTTCTCCTGTTCGATTCTTGGCTGGTGTGCCTTCTGTGTGGAGTCTGCATGTCCTCCCTGCGGTCGAGTGGCCTCCGAAAGACATGCGTGAATGGGCATGCCTTCAATGAAAGTTGGGCTTTGGCCTGGCAACTCAGCACCATAAAAATCTACTGCCAATCATTAGTGGACTGGAGTTCCACTGTGGCGACCCCTAACTGGGAAAAGCCAAAAAGACAAACAACGTACAGCCTTGATATAGTACACACACTTTACACTCTGATCTGCATCCTCCTTCTTTGAGAAATAGATCATGCAATTTGTCATGAGATTATTTGGCATGCAGAAATCACATGTAATCCATAAACATGCATTATATAATACTAAATACACATGTCCACTTGGCTATGTATTTCACACTAGGCTTAGAAACTTGTCCATATAGTATGACATAAAACAGGGAATTAGATTTAGCAACTGGGACAGTTTCTGCAAAATAGTTGACCTGTGGAATGTTCGAATTTTTTGAACACATTCAGGTCTGAATACAGTGTCTTACTCATTCTTTGATTTAGAGTCTGCATCACAGATACAATGTTGTGACTGCAGTGATGATGATTCTGGTACAGGAAGAAGATGTCTGCAATTCCTCCTATACTCCACACCTTCAGAATCTACAGGCTCGGCACAGATGCATGTAATCTGTCCTATTTGATCAAAACCTTTCATCGTCTGGATTCGTACAGTCTCTCCTTCCCTCAATAGACAAAGTAATCTGCTCCATTTGTCATAACTAGCTTTCTGGATATTACGCTTCTTAAACAATTGAGCCTTGATGGTTTTATTGTTCTTAGGTTTAGGCTGCAACAAACATGAAGAAATAGATAGAGTAGTTCTAGTTTGCCTGAAAAGTAGTCTTTGAGCAGGTGAGCCAAGAATATCATCACGGGGTATGTTTTTGAGATTAAGCAAATTCAAGAATACATCGGTATTGTCATGCTTTGACCTTTCAAGTAACTGCTTTGCACTCTGCACTGCACGTTCAGCTAGACCATTGGACTGAGAATATTCAGGACTACTAGTGACATGTATAAAGTCCCATTCTTTTGCACATTTCTGAAACAACTGGCTAGTGAGCTGAGTGCCATTGTCAGAAAAAAGTTTGTGTGGACTACCATGAACTGAGAAATGACATTTCAACTAAGTAATAACAGCAGTTGAGGTTGTTTGGTAGGTTCATAGGTTCATAGGATGATACTAGGCTACTGGCCTGGAGGCACCTATAAGCCTAGCCAAGAATTTCACCCATGTTCCCTCAAAGTCAGCACCTATTTCCCCTGTCCAGCAGGGACACAGGTGGGATCCCAGGGGCATATTTTCTGTTTCCCATCCAGTTGTCCAGGTTCCTCTTAAAGAGGGCTAGATAGGTACTCTGCTTGACATGGAGAGGGAGTCTATTCCACAGACGGGGGAGTGTTTGGGACACAAATTTATCCCACCACCAAGTTCTATTAATGTCACAGACTAGGTTAAGGCATTGCATGCGGGTTGCATGAGTGGAGTCTGTCTTACGAATATGCAGAAACGTTATCAAGGATGGGTCTAAAATGGCCTTGTATGCTAGACACAGGTCACCTCTGAGCAGTCTGTATGAGAGTAGAGGTACAGGGCTTTTAGCCTATCTGTATAGGATGGGTGTTTGAGACCCTGGATTTTCCTGGTCAGGAACCTCTGTAGCAGATCAATTTCAAACCAATTTGAATAAAAGTCTACCAAAACTAAGTAGTGTTGATTGTTCCACTCAAAGATATCAGTTGCTACAGCAGACCAAGGTAGTTCAGGAATTGGACTTAGCTGAAGTGGTTCTCTTTGCAAATGCAGTCTAGTACAATTGCATACTGAACATGAAGAAAGACCTCGATCAATGTCTTTTGATAGTGAAGGCCAAAATACTAATTCTCTTGCTCTTCTCTTAGTGGATGTGGATTCTAGGTGACCACGATGCAAATCTGAATATATTTTTCTTGTAAGGAAGAAGGAACAACAAGTTTAGGACTTTTGAAAATAATGCCATCTTCCATCAACAATTCATCTTTGTAAGGAAAACATGCTTGCACCTCAGGTAATACACTCAATTGCTTTGACGACCATCCAACATTAATATAGTGATTGAGCATCTGTAAAATTGGATCAGTCTGAGTGTAATCTAGTAACTCATAGAGTCTAGTGGTGGAAAAATTATGTACTGACATCACATCAAAGTCAAAATTCTCTGCATCGAGCTGTTCTGTTGTATTTCTAGGCGATCTGGATAAGGGATCAGCCAGATAGAGCGATTTGCATTTCGTGTAGACCAATTTGAAATTGTACTTTCTCAGTTTGAGCATCATTCTTTGTAATCTCTCTGGAGTAGAATGCATAGGCTTCTTCAGAATAGTAACTAGAGGTTGATGATCAGTTTCAATCTGGATAGCTCGACCATAAATATAATCATGAAACTTGGAACATACAAATATATAGCCAAAAGCTCTTCTTAATTTGAGCATAATGCATCTCAGTGTGGGTTAATGTTCTAAATGCATAGGCTACTAGTCTGCCCTCTTGAAGTATAACTGGACCTAGGTCAAACATTGAAGCATCACAGGAAAGAATAACTAGTTTGTTCACACCATAGTATCTTACCGTAGGTAGGGTGGCAATTTTCTGCTTATGGTCTTCAAATGGCTTTGCATGATGCTCTGACCATGCAACATTTTTGCATGTTAGCTCTCTTAAAGATGCTGTCAACTCACTGAAATCTGGTATAAATTTGCCTAAATAGTTGACCATGCCCAGAAAATGCTGTAAACTTTGTACATTGTCTGGTGCTGACATTTCTAGAATAGCTGCTTGCTTGGTCGGGTCAGGTCTCAAGCCTGTACTGGTAAAGAAATGTCCTACGTACGTAACTTCTGGAAGTCTGAATGTTCACTTCAGAGTATTGAGCTTTAAGTTCACTTCACATGCTCTGTCATGAACTTTCTTAAGGTTTCTGTCATGTTCTGCTTCATCACTGCCTCCAACCAGTAGATCATCTACTATTATGACAAAAGGATAACCCGAAAAAATTAATTCCATTACACGTTGCAAAACTTCACTTGCAGAATTTACTCCAAATGGCATTCATAGGAATCTGTATCTGCCAAACGGAGTGCCAAAATAGTTAGAAATGAGGATTTACAATCAAGAATCACTTGCCAAAATTAACTCTTTGCATCCAAAACAGAAAATACAGTGATATTTGGTATTAGAGCTGCAACATCTTCAACTGTGTGCATTGGATGATATAGTCTCTTTAATGCTTTGTTCAAATCTCTTGGGTCAATGCATATTCTGATTTCATCTGAGCCTTTTTTGTGAGCGGCTACCATGGGCAACACCCAAATCACACCTTGTTGCACCATTTTATCCCACTGAGCTTTAACTTTAACTTTATCTTGCATAGCTATTGGACCTCTTCTTGCTGGTCTGACAACTTGAGCGATCTCTGCGTCTAACTTCATGGAATGCACAACTGGAAGTTTGCCCAATTTTTCAACGAAAACATCAGCATACCCTGAGAAAATGGCTTCGGAGAAATTAGAACTCGGAACTGCACTCACACGATGAACTTATTTAGCAAAAAAAAATCAGATTCATTCTTAAACTATCTTTGAGACCCAATAAAGATTGCACTGGTCTTTGGACTACATAGAATAACAAGTTGTAACAGTTCCAGCCAGATAACATGAAAGCATCACTGAACCTTCGGTTTGAATTTCTTCACCTCAATAAGCAACAAGTCTTGCACTGCTGCTTACACTGAGTTATTTGTTAGTTCTCACTCTTGCAAATGTGTCTGCTGATATAACATGGGTCTATATCAGAACATCGAAGTATTAAAACTTCGAATGTTCTGATATTGAACACTATTCAGCGAATGCTAAGAATAGCAAAGCCGCAAAACAGTGAATTCTTTCCTTGGGAAAGAATTCGGTTGGCCGTTTCTGTGGCTTCGCTATTCTTAGCGCTGTGGTGGAAAGTTACGGGTTGGGTTCAGGTAAGTGTGCAATTGTTTGTACGTTAGGGTTAGGGTGGGTTAAGTGAGTTAGGGTTAGGGTGCGGGTTAGGCATGTGTGCGATAGTGACAGACTTTAGGGTTAGGGGCGGTTTAAGTGAGTTAGGGTTAGGGCGCGGGTTAGGTGAGTGTGTGATAGTGACGGACCTTAGGGTTAGGGTTTGGGTTAAGGTAAGTGGGTAGATAGTATTGTATGTTTAGTTTAGTGTAGCGTTAGATGTAGGAATTTAAGTGTATGAGTGTGGTTTCTGTTTGTTTGATGTGCTTGTGTTGTGTGTATGTGTTTCGGAGCAGTGAAACTTTTCCATGGGAAAAAATTCACTGTTCTGAATGTTCGATATTTTCATGTTTAGATGTTTTGGGACTGATGAAATAGCTTTTGCTGTTTTCATCTTTCGATAAAGTGATATAAACGCATATAACATTACACTTTGACCCAGTGTCTACTTTGAGCTCTGTGGATTTTCCATTGATCCGAACAGTACAAAACACTTTACTTCTTGTTAACAAGTTCAATGCATCGACTCTCTCGCCAAGCACCGATACAGCATCTACATAGAAAGCTGACCGCTTCAGCTCTACTTGATCAACTTGCTTTTTTGTGTGACCTTTCTTTATAAACTGTCTGAGGCTTACTTGATTTACAAAACTTTTGGAAATGGTTCCATTTTTTACACGTGTGACATTGCTAACCAAATGCTAAGCACGTCTCTCTTTTAAACTCATAATTCACACCACAATTGCGACAGTTAACAATAAAACTAGATTTGGGTTTTGCTAATTCATGTTTGTGTTGCACTGTGCTGGCGCTGGAGCTTGTACCTTTCCTGGAACTTTCTAGAAAACCTTGTGGCTTCTTTGGAAATCCTGTAGCTGCCAAGTGCTTAAGCCTGTTCTTGTTTGTCACGTGTTGCATACTATCTACATTTGCTCTGGAGCTAATTGAAACCATGGTCTTTCACTCGCAAGCATACTTGTATGTTTTTCTGTCACCTCAGGCATTTCACAAATCTCTTTTGCTTTGCTCAATGTTAAATCACTGTCACAAAGTAAAATCTTTCTCACAGCAATACTAGTAATACCACATACAAGCCTGACCTTTATCAGCTCATCTTTTAGATCACCAAACCAACACATTTTTATCTCTGCTTAACTCAGTTATATAAGCTGCAAATGTTTCCCATGGTTTCTGATCCCTTGTGTTAAACAAATGCCTGTCTAAAGTAATATTTGTCTGGGGGTTGCACAGTTCTCTAAACTTGCTCTTCCAGCACTCAGGATCTTTCTTTGATTCAGCTTGTACAACAATATGCCGGTCCGCACCTTCTCCTTCATGCTGGTGCATACACAAATGAATGCTCTCTTTCTATGGCCTCAGACTCTGATAGGTTTAACAAAATTAATGCCCTTGTGCATGCATCTCTATCTGCATAAACTGCTTGTATGAAAATATTGTAGTCTTGCTCAAATATTCTGATCAAACGCAAGTGGTAGGGGTTTTCGAAATCCATCTGCCATATTAACACATAACAGCAAAGGGTTTTGCGAATAAGTATATATATATATATATATATATATATATATATATATATATATATATATATATAGACACACACACACAAAGACACACAGACACACACACACACACATATGCATAGGTTTCTGGCATAAACAGACTTTGTCCAATGCCTTCGTGCTCTTAACTTATATTTTCCATTGAGCTTATCAGAATTATGTGAATAAACAAACTCGTAGTACTTTCAAATAACTGGACTTTGCAAAATAAACTTCTTGGGCATTTAGATGCTTTCAGAATATTATCGGTAAAGACAAAAATGCTACAGTCATATACCATCACTTGCTAAAGTCATCACTTTAACAAACATTCAAGAACTTTACGATGCGACTTGGTAACTCACGAGCACTGTAATACTCTTTTAATGTCGTCTTTTGCAAGAAAACTACTCTTATCAGTGTAAGAAATATGTCAGGCAACTGCACAATGTGTTGCCCAAAACTCAATAACTTTCGAAGTATTTGCACTTTGCGAATAACTGCACACAGCACACTGAAATGTCCCCAAAATGGTGGTACCTTGCTAGGCAACTCTTTACAGTACAAGAAGCACTGTGTAATGGCCACACTTTCAGAATAGACACAGCCAGCACAAGGAACTTTTCGAAACAGCTTTAATTTGACTGTATTACACAAAATAGTTGGATTTTGCACACAATGACCTCTTCAAAATACACACACAGTAATCAGAACACAATGTAAGCACTTTTACATACTCTGAGATACTTCAAATAACTTTAGTTACACCCTTGACACAATGTGAAGTCGAACACAGAACTGTGTCAAAAGACATACAGTCACCTTGCTTTATTTTCACTTAATGTGCCCTTTTCTTTTCTTGTTATTAAATACATTTTGCTCATTTAAGCCCTTTTCATGCCCGATATACTTTTCTTGTGCTCGTTTTACTCTAAACATGCCAATTTTGCCTTCAACACATTCATTTTGCTTTAAACATGCTCGTTTTTTGCTTTATGTTAATCATTTCATCAAATACTTTTATCTTACACATTTTCTTTAGTTAACAATCTTTTCTTACTTTCCACTTGCCTGATAATGCAGTTTGTGGCCTTGTAATGCCCCTTTTTTGTCTTTCGTATTGAGTATATAGTTTGTTATTTCTCATTACCTTTGTTTCTTTCTGGTTATGTTTGTGCTCTTTTATCTCAGTTTTACTTTCACTCTTTGCATCTCATGGTTCTGAATATTGTTCTCACTTCTATCCCAGTTCTGACACCATGTCGCTTTTGTGTTATAACATGAATAAATGAGTCTTTATGGGTTCTGTTCAAGCAGCCTTATTATATACAAACACATTGCTATGGAGGCTTACTGACTACAACTTAAGTAACTTACATACAAACTAACAACTGCGATCATGCATGCTCACTCTCTGGCTGCTTCTACAAAATGGCACTAGGGATTGTACGTGTCTGGAATTTATATGTGCATGTACAGCCTCACATGCTTCTTAAAAATATAGCACACACACTTTACACTATGATCTACAATCACTATCTCAACAATCCTGAACCATAAACAGATCTATCTATCTAGCTTTCTGTCTATATGCATGTATATCGTACCTGGGTGCATGTTCAGTAAGTAACTTGAGGCATGTTAGGTCACCCTTCGCTGCAGCATAATGGGCAGAAATTGCTCCACTCTCTGTCACTAATGTAGGATCACAGCCAGCCTGCAGCAGCCATTGGATAGTCTCCAAACGGCCAAAACGGACGGCCAGGTGAAGGACGGTGGCTCCAGAAGCATCTCGGTCCTAAATAAAGCACATCATAGTTAATGCTTAATCAGGTGTGTGACATCACAATTCAAAGAGTTTTCAAACATTTTTGTCAGGTCAACACAGGTAGACTCCAGAGTATTAAACTTTGCATAAATGTGGACACCATGTTTTGCTTTACTACATGTATGTCAGTCTGCCTCTTTTTTATTCATTTATATCTTAACTTATTATACCAAGTTTAATATGGCTGAAATCCATTACAGTCACAATTTCATTTATTTATTATACAGTTCATGCTAACAGTAAAATATAGTGTAATGGATAAATTGTATTGACTGTGCTCTTTAACAATATAATTTTACTTGTAAACACTATCATTTTCATAGTTCTGGAGGATATGGTACTCATTCATGACCACCTTCTGATCTTCAAGGAAAGAATTATACAAAGAATGTCAGAACTAATCTTAAAATCCATCCACATCTCCAAATCAAATATGAAAAAGGTGATGGACTTAATTTCTGCAACTCATTTAAGAAGAAGACTCCATAACCATGGGAGTAAATGAGTGACAGATATAGTATATTTAATTGTATTATTATATTTATTTATTAATCAGTTAAGTAAACTGGCACATCTTGCAGCCTTTTCAGGATAGCTTTGACCACGAGAGTAAGGTAAGTACAAAATATATGAGGCCACTTTAGAATAGCCAGTCAAATATTGCCTTTTGGTGAACTTGCCAGAAATAAGAACACTAGAAAACCAAACCACATACATGAAAAAGTATGCAAATCATTACATACAGAATGGAGGACAGAAATCAGCTGAAGACCCTGGGAGTAGGAGACAGACAAGGGCGCCCGCAGGCAGGTGCAAGGGGGTGCACTTGCACCCCCCTGGAATCGCCTGGCCAGGAGATTAATTTACTTCTACTTAAAACAAAAATTTGTAAGGGCGTTGTTCTTTAAGAATGCTCTTTGCATCCAGTCATTCAAACGGAACAGGTACTTGCGCATGGGTGCTGGAACTATAGAGCGAGGGAATGCCCGCCCACTTTTACAGCAGCAAGACCTGTAAACACTCATGCGTGCATCGCACACTATTTAAACAGAAAAGTGCGTGGAAAAAATGGTGGCAGATCATCCACGGTAAGGAGAGCTTCCCCCAAGGCTGTGTGTTCCGTTTATTATTTACTGCATCCATTCAGTAGCTGGTGTTTTATGTATGTTCATATATACTGTATGTGTGTCTTTTTTTATTTTAGCTAAAGCACGCAAGCACAATGTTGTAGACTGTGGTGAAAACCATAAGGAGTAAGACAATGGTAGGATTCAGCGTATAAGCCGTAGCCTGGCTGTAAATCAAGGAAGTAGGTTCCATCACGGAAGATAAAGGTATGCTAGGATGACACATGGGGATGTTGCAGTAAGAACAGTTAACCTGTCTCTTTTTATACAGGACAGTCCCTGTTTGTGTCCTGGTTTAAAAAATGGTAAATGTCTAGAGATTTTATGAACAAAGTTATTTCGTAAGTTCTTTCTAAAAGTTGAATAAAACCATCTTGTATGTGCAGCACTTTCGTATGCTATGCAACAACAGAAACAAATACAGTTCTACAAGAGTGAGCTTTTATTTTGTCCAAAAGCTGAAGTCTACTACTTTGCACTGGTTTATCCTAGAAAATCTTAACGTTTACAAAAAGTCCAACATCAGGCATCCGAAAAGATGGCAACCCTATTTGTAACCGATTAGAAGCTGATATCGTATGTCTTTACAAATAAGTGGTACGTTTTTACCAGTTTTTGTGATTGGTATGTGTACGGTTCAAATGCGATTATGGTTGTAGCACCGGAGTTCAATGTAAAACCCCTTACTTGTGGATGAGGATAGTAGTTTGTAACTCTGTACAATTGTACAAACCTAAAAACAAGTTGATGGAAAAAATGTTCGCAGCAGTAGGGAATAAAGCATTTTAAAGTAGAGGTTATTTTTGTGAGAGCAAAACCTAGTTTAAAGGTATATCACATAAGAAGGGCCGTCAAGGTGCTACTGTCGGACGAACTTTCATCAGATAAATGCAAGGGTTTAGTCTAATATTTGAGTATGTTCCACCATGCTTAACAGTCTTTCGGTTTGTCTAGATGTGCATCTCTGTGATCTTATGTTGTCATTTATTGGCTTCATCCAGGTTTTTTGCCTATGTTGAGAGCTGTGGTAAGAACTGATTTCACTGAATATGTTTGGGGGCTATATTCTCCCATTACTGGCTTTGTCCGGGTGTTAGCTAAGTGGTTGAGAGCTATGGTGAGAACTGAATTCACTGAATGTTTGGTGGTTGTAGTCACCCATTATTGGCTTTGTTCAGGTATTTTGTGCTAAGAGGTTGACAGCTGTGCTATGGTGAGAACTGAATTCGCTAAATGGTAGATATTTAAGTTTCAGTCTTCCTCTTTCACAAAACAGTTGATTTGGCGTAGTGGTATGTTGCTCTGACTGTTTTGCACGGGGTCCCCTGGGTTCAAGACGTGGCAGTGAAATGTATGGTGGTAACGCAGCATTTTATTCTAGCAACTTTCAAACATTATACAAGCAATGTTTAAAATGTGTCCCTGGTTTTTGGTCTTTTGTCCCCCCCCCAATAAATTTTGGCTTTTTCCAGATTTCTTGTGCTGAAAAGTTCAGAGCTACAGCTGAGTGTCGAGTAGATTTTACAAGGAGCTGAGAGCTGCAGGGGAGCAAAAGTTTAGTGCTGCTTTATGTTTAGTCTGCTTGCATTGTTAATAGCACAACAGATGGTGTACTTGCTTTAGATGCTGAAGGCTGTGGGTTCTACTCCCACAGTAGGTAAATGCATTGCTGATGCTGTATTGTGTTGTAAAGGGGGTGGATGCTGCAGTCTTTTTGGCAAAGATACCTAGTAACTATGAACCTGTTAACAGTTTGCTATCCATTCCCTATTGCGGTATTACTAGCTTTTCATTTTTTTATTGCATGCAACAAAAGCAATTTATTCTTCAAGGGTAACAGGCACTTTATTTGTAGATTAAACAATGACATATAAAGTGTTTGCTAGCAGCAACCTCTTTATTAGTTACATATTTTTTCAATGTGGAGTTTACTACTTCAGAGATTGCGTACATTTTTTACTGATACTGGTGGACTTGAGTAGACTTTTTATGATGGAAATGTTCTGAATTGGGCAGTTTTGTCATTGGTGGATGCTTTTTGTTTCATTGTTTACTGGAAAAATGTTCAAAACAATAAATTTAAAATGCCCTCTAACAACTGTACTGTATTGTACAAGGAATATAATGTAATACGGTCAGGAAGGTGTATCAAAGAGCACATTATGTTCGAGGGGCCTATGATTTTGAAGACAGCCCAGAGTTAATATTTGCCATTGGCAAAATGTATTTTCTCTGAAAGTGGGTTTCAGTGCTGTTTCAATGCATGCGAGTTTCAAGAGCAGAGAAGTTTTAATGTTAGTCTATTTTCATTGTGAGACTGCATTGCTTTAACAGATATGTTATTAGGGTTTGTGCTGTAAAATGCAAAATAAAACTTTCAAATGAAATCCTAAATCATCGTAGAAGTAAAGCAGTATGCACATTAGTGTTTATGATAAATGTGGCAAAATAACCAAGGAATGGGACATTGGAATGGCTGCAGGGGGGAGGCTCCATTTGACCATGATTTTGTGAGGGGGGGGTAGCAAGCTCAGACAGTCCCGGTTGAACTATACCTCTCAGTTGTCCATATCTTTGCAGAATGAATAGATATTTGCTGCTTATTTTTAGTTTGTTCCTCAAATTTGTGGTTTTCTAGCAAATCATTTAGGAATGAAGCCATTAAATGATAGACATTGAGTTTCAGATGTCATAACCTTCAGAAAAATGCATGCTAATGCAAGACTGTCTTTAAGTTTATACAAGAGCAATTTTTAGTAGTGTTTGTATGTTCCCCAATATATTTGGCCTTGTTCAGATTTCCTGCATTAAGAGGTTGAGAGGTACGTGCAAATCACTTTGTAGATTAGGAATATCCAAACATCTCAATTGTCCCCAATTCTGGCTCAAAATGTTGCTCTCCCCTAATAATCCCTCCTCCAAAATGGCAATTTTGGAAGAAAATGTGGAGGGTTTACAATTACAATGATCACTTATAGATTACCTTTATTTCAGAAATGCATGTGGATGCTCTTATTTTGTTAGCTGCTTCAGGTTAACTGTTAATATTAAAAAGGTGTCCCTTTTTTGACAGGTATTTTTGCATCACATTTTGGTCCGTTTTTCATAAAATTGTGGTTTTCTGGCAAATTAGTGGCAAGTCATTAAAGATTGAAGTTAGAAAATAATGTCAGACATTTGAGTTTCAGATTTCATACCCTTCAGAAAATTTGTACTAATGCAAGATCTACCTGTTCTATTTAAGTTATAAGAGCAATATTTAAACATTGGCCTTATTTTTGGGCTTGTGTCCCACTTCTAGTTCTATGTATGGCTTTGTCCAGATTTCTTGCTCTGAAGTTGAGAGGTATGAGTGTCAGATCCATCACTGTCAGCCAGAGACATTTCAAATTGTGACATACTTATTGCACCCCACTCCCCATTGTAGTGGCTCTGGATGTGTCCATGGAAGGCAAGGAGCAGTTATGCAGTGTAAGTGTGCAGAGTATTCCCCCATCCAAAGTAGATCACAAATACGACCGTGGCTTTTCATCTGTCCTTGATTTTGCAAAATGTTCTGGTTTTCTATCAGATCTTTGTACTGTTGATTTATGCTTCTTATTCAGGAACTGTATGCTGTCACAGTGCCCTGTTGCTCTGTTTAAGTAGCCATGGTTTAATGAACATCAGGTAAGCTTGTCGGAGATTGTAAGATGCAAGTAAGCTTTAGTAAGCTTGTCGGACATTGTAAGATGCAAGTAAGCTTTAGTAAGTATATTGTTAAAGAATTACCAGCATTGAAAGCCTTTTCATTGTTGCCATGCAGAGAATATTTACATGACTAGATAATGTATAAGCCTTGGGTATTGAAATGCATATGACAGTATTTTATTTATTTGCAGTTGGTTTGCCAGGATAGTCCATTGGGCCAAATGAACCCATTTTCAATGGAGTCCTGGGGAGAAAAGCTCCAAAACTAAGTAGGTTATTAATAGATATACAAATTATACAATTACACAGAAGTTAATCATACAAGAAATAACAATTTGCAAATAATACAACAAAAACTTGAGCGAGTACAATCTAGTGATGAAATTAATAGGTAATACAGACTAAAGGGAAATTTAGCACAAAAGCACTGAGAAATAACAACATATTTGGAAGCATTTCATGACAATATTGAGGAATAATAACATATTAGGAAGCAATGCACAAAAGTACTGAGAAGCAATAACGTATTAGGGAAGCAATACTTAGGAAGTGTGGCCTAGTATATTCTTTCCGATTATTGTAGGAATAATAATATGTATGAGTTAGGGTGGGTAATTAGGAAAGTTGCAGGAGGAATCAGAGGAAGAAAGAAGATGGAGTTTGCAAGTTATGGTGGGTGGGAGCAAGAGCATTCCCACTGGGATACTAGATGTGAGGGAAGAGATCTTTTAAATATAAAATGGTTGGGGGTGGTGCGAATGGAAGGTGGTAGGGAGTTCCAAAGGCATGCAAGGCCATAAGACAAAAGATTTTTGTCTGGGGGACGAGTTGGTTTATATATTTCTAATAGATTTTGATTGTTGGACCTTAATACTCTAGCAGGAAGGTGCATTTTAAAGGCTGATTAAAGGGAGGGGTTGAAAATGAGCTTATGTGCAAGATTTAGTTGAGTATATGTGAGAACTGGGTAGCTCTAGCCATTTTAGTTTTTGGAGAGAGGAACAGTGGTGGGTGGAGGACTTGTGGTTGGTAGCGAACTTGGCAATTTTGTTGTAGCAAGAGGAAAGCTGTGTTTTTTAGAGAGGTCTGTAGATTAGTTAGGAGTGGAGCTCCATAGAGAAGGGAGGGGATAAGAAATGAGGTAGAGAGGGTGATTTTGGTAGCAGGTGTAAGGTAATGATTTTGTCTGTAAAGCATACCTAGTTTTTGATGGGTTTTCTTGATATTTAACTGTAGGTGGGAGTTAAATTTGAGCTGGTTATCAATTTGGACCCCAAGTAACTTGGTCTCGACACCAGACCCAGGGGTAGATTATTTTGTCTAGATATGTGGAATGTGTTTATATTGAAAGAAGTTGCCTTAAAGGGGGTGAATAACATTAATTTGGTTTTAGAGGCATTGAGTGCTAGGTGATTCCTTTTCATCCATTGCTCAGTTGTTGTAAAAGCATCTTGAGTCAGTTTTAGGAGTGAGGGGATAGAGGTGGCAGCGCAGATAATAGTAGAATCATCGGCATATTGGATGATGTCTGAGAATGGGATAGAGTTGCGGAAATCATTTATAAATATATTGAAGAGAAGGGGACTCAGTATAGAGCCCTGGGGTACCCCAGTAGGAGTATTTAGAAATGAGGAGGTGGCCTTTTTCCATTTGACTGCTTGAGATCTGTTAGATAAGTAGCTGGAGAACCAGTTCAAGGAGGAGGGAGATAGGTTAAGTTTAGAAAGTTTAGTTAGTAGCAGGCTGTGAGAGAGTGTCAAAGGCCTTAGAGAGGTCGAGTAGTAGGGTAGAAACAATTTGGCCAGAGTCGCGGGCTTTATTTACAGTTTCAAGGAAGGAGAGGAGGGTGGTCATAGTGCTATGACGTGGTCTGAATCCATGTGTGGGAGTTAGTAGGTGATTATCTAAGATGTGGAAGGGGTTGTAGTTGTATACACTTTTCTAGGAGTTTAGAGATGGGGGACAGAATAGCGATGGGGCGGAAATTAGTAACACTGTTGTTGTTGCCACCTTTATGTAGAGATATGATAAAGGCCCTTTTCCAGACTTGGGGTACTATACATTCTTGGATAGAGCGGTTGATTAAAATGCTAATAGGGTAAGCGATTGCTTCAGCAGCTTTGCTAAGAAAGTAAGAAGGGGTGTTATCAGGAGCATTGGTGCATGGCTTCAGTTTCATAAGGAGTTTCTTTATAGTAGAAGTGGGTATAGGTTTAAATGAGAAAAAAGGAGTGTGAAGAGGGAGAATTAGGGGCAGATGAAGCTGATGAAGTAGTAGGAGTAGGAGGAGTGGAGGGATGGGAGTTGGTAGATGGGAATGAGGAAGTAGTAGCAGAGTAGGGTAGAGAGATGGTTGGGGATGGTAAGAGAGTTTTGGAGAATGTAGTGGTGTTAGAGAAAGATGACGTTAATTTGGAAATGGATTCAATGAAAAGAGTTAAATTGGGTAGCCAAGTCTTGGTCAGGAGCGTTTGGGTCTGGGGTAGGGGTATCTGGTTTGCTGGGGTTAAGTAGAGTAGAGATACCTTTCCAAAATTTCTGAGGGTTTGATTTTATTGTTTTGAAGTGTGGAAAAGTAGTTTTGTCGGTCGAAGATTATGAGCTTTTTTACCTTATTTCGAAGTATTTTATATTCATTGTAATAAAAGGACAGGATTACAGTATTTTCAGAAGCTCATTACATTTTATTGCAGACCAGTGTCTTATAGCAGTGTCTGTGTGTTAGTACACTTGTAGTTGGGTGGCTTTAATGGTATATGGTAAATAAGCATTGCTACCTTACTTAAAAGCCAAGTCCTGCAACAACTAGCTCCACACTGAAGTCAAAACACAATAGCTCTGGTGGGTAAATGTACTCTGTAGTAATCAAAAAAGGCAAATGTTTAAAATAACTACAGCTTATGTGCAGACACAATAGGTAGTGATGAAACAATGCTCTGCTAAAAATGCTTTAATGCTTCACATTGCTGAGCTGCAGATCAGTTATCACTGGCTACCAGGATTTCACCCACTTCAGCTCAAGCACTGTGCCGTTCAGTGCAACCTTCCCAGAACTAATTCAAGTCTGACGAGAATTATTTGGTATGTGTATAAGAGGGAGGTAGCATACCCCTCAGCTGCCCAGATTTTTGCCCCATATTCCTCCTAAAAAGGATTGAAGTTGCTAAATGAGACATTTCAGTTTTAGATGTCATGTCATTTAGAAAAATGCATACTAACACAAATCCTGTTACTCTTGCAATTTTCTAAGTTTCTGAGAGCCATATTTATAATCTATCCCTATTTATTTTAGGCTTTGTCCAGATTTCTTGCACTAAGGTTGAGGCCTTGACGGGTGTGGTATGTTTGTGAGAGAGAAAGTGAAATGCCCAAGTTAGAGTTAACAGGTGGAATTTTCAAGTGCATTTTCAAGGAACTGTGAGTTTTAAGGGAAGCTAAGTTCACTGCTGCTCATGCCAAGTCTATTTACAATGTGCAACTGTTTTGTTTAGCAAATGGTATCTCTATTGTGGTATAAAGTTTTAAAGCTATGTTAGTAGCACCACAAGTAGAATACTTGCATCTTAATGTAAAGGCTTGAGGTTCTATTCCTACATCATATACATTTGTATGCTGCAGTCCTCAGGATGTCCTCCTTTGGATGAGATGCCTAATAACTATGAACCTGTTTTTCAGCTTGTCATCCATTTTCTATTGCAATATACCAGCTTACCATTTTTTTAATTTAACATAGGCAATTTATTCTTTGACGGCAGCAGGCACTGAATTTGTAGATGAAACACTGAAATATACAGTTTTCTAGCAACAACATCTTCATTAGTTTCAGATATCTTTAATGTGGAATTATTCAGATTACTTTTACTTCAGCAGAGACACTCAAGTGCTGCTGTATAATACAAGGGATATAATTCAATTATATATTATAATTAATACAATCAGGTAAATCAAATAACTTTTGCATGGCCCTAATGGTGTGCAAGGAGCCTATTGCATGAAAACAGTTCAAAGGTAAATAACCTGCCAGTGGCCAGATGAATTTTCTTTGAATGTGGGTTTCAATGCTGTTTCATTGAATGTGAGTTTCAAAAGTAGAGAAGCTTTAATGCCAAGTCTGTTTTCATTGTAAGACTATTGCTTTGTTTAGGTTTAGTAAATGTTTCAGTGTTTGGGCTATAATGTTTGAAATAAAAGCTGTAAATTAAATCCAACTGCCTGTAATCATTGTAGAACTAAAGCATAAAACAGTATGCACACAGATTTGAACAGTGTCTACAGTAAATGGGGAGAAATAGCCAAGTAATGGGACACTGGAATGGCTGTGTGGGCGGGCTTGGGGGTGGGTGGACTTGGGCGGGGCTGTGTTGGCAGGGGGCGGGGTGAGCTATGTGGGTGGGGCTCTGGGTTTGCACCCCCCTGCAAAAAATCCTGCGGGCTCCCTTGGAGACAGATATAGAAAGATTAAAATACTTCAGTATCTTTGAGTATCCCTTTAATTTTAACAGTGGAATTTGTTTTGTCAGGCATCACCCTTCATCATCTAATCTATTAGGGTGTCTTGAAAAGTAAAAACAATACAGAGAGTTATACTTGATTAAAGGTACTAATATGGTATGCTGCAGTCAAAATCATGGACCAAAATCAATATTACTCCCGTTTTAAAGATTAAACTTACATAATTTGAAAAACAATAAAATATCCTGTCCAGAATTTTATGAAAATAGCAGAGTGAAATCTGTATTACAACATGCAATTTTACAGTTGTTTGCCAATGTGTACAGATGAGAGGATGAAAGGTATAACAAGAAGTGAACTTTAAGGTTTCCTGCTCATTATATGTGTGTATGTGTATGCGTTTCTGAGAGAGTGAGAGTGAGAGAGAGAGACAGAGACAGGGAAAGAGCTTCATGGTAGCATTAAGCAGTGTGTAACAATAGTGATCTAAGTACATTCTTCAGAGTGTTAACAAGTGCCTCAGGTAAGCTGTCAGCTCCAGAATTTGAACTGCTCTTTACTCCAGTGAAAGTGTAAGATTTGTAATGATCAGTTGGTGGAAAATATAATTAGTTATTGCAGCATGTACAGTGTTATTTATTGGAATCAGCTGTAAGTTTGGCAGTGTCAGTGGCTCAACAGGTAACACAATTAGCTTTGTTGGTAGGGTAATCAGAAGTCTGTAGGTTCTATAACCCTGATAGGTGTTTGGATTCCTGCCCTATTTTTGACCCTGCAGTGCAGACGTGGGGAAGGGGAAGGAAGCTGTACTTCTGAGGTGCAATCCTTCAGGGGAAGAACTAACCTAGGACCCCATCTGCTTAAGTGGGTGGGAGCTTAGTTGGATGTAAAAGATTCAACGACCCTATCAAAAAGAGTAGACTAGCACTAAAACTCTTATAACATTAAACAATTTACAAAAGTCATCACCACCTTGCCACCATACAGCTTGTACCAAACAATATTTTCTTTACTCCTCTAAAAATAGTTTAATAATCCCACACCTTGTTATACAATAACACACTGCAATGTTATGACCTTAGTCTTCAAACCACATAGATCAGAATATTAATCAAATACATGTCCAATCTGACACTTTTCACACTTAAATACATCTTCTTAATTTCCTTCAATTTTGTGATTTCTTACACTGTATAAAAAGTTTCACCATTTCCTGTCTTTGTTTAGAATCATTATAGTCACACATTCTTTCTCCTTACATGTTATATATTTCATGTTTGCATTAACAAGAATATTCTGGAATGTAAACCTTCAAAAATAAGTACTAGTTCTTCTCTTCACCAATTTTTCTTAATGACTTCTATTTCACCATCATATACAGCACAACCTTCATCCTTACAGTAAATCCCAGCTGTCTACAAATAATAACGCATCGTCAATTTTCTACTATCTGCATGGATACTGCTTTGGGTCTCCACTGAAAGAAGACATACACCCATTGGGATGAATTTATTTAACAAATGGAAAACCCTTCCAGTTGTTTAAAGTTCCCTGTATTTACAAGTTGCACATTTATAGGTCTATAAGACTGTGGCATGAATTTTTACCAGCTGTAGATAAGGCTTCTAAAAAGAGGATGCAAAACCTTTTTTCATTGCAGAAATGTTTCCACCTTTAAAATGGTCAGAACCCTAGTGATCAAAACTCTTTTATCATTTCTTCCTACATCTTAGAACAACAATTGGTTCTTTGAACCTTCTTCACAAAGCCAGATATTAAATATTAAGGTTTTCATAAACAGATAATTAGTTGTTACGGTGAAGTAAGTATTGCACTAAAATGCTGTTTACCCTTAATGTAAACTGCTGATCAGTTATTGTGGGGAAATGAGATATTTCACTAAAATGTTATGCAACTTTTAATTCTTTAACAGAACATAAATAAGATTGGTGAGTTTTTGGCTTTGCACTGAGAAATCAGCAATTTTAATGCTGAGTGCTGGCACACACAAAAAAACAACCAAAAATCCAATTGAAGAGTGAAACATGAGCATCACTTGTCTATTTCAAACTTGCCCTCCCTGCACTTCTGGATGTGGGGGCAAGCCCCCACACCCCCAGACTTATAAACCAACTCAGAGATCACCATACCTCATAACTCAGAGTATAGGGAATACTCCCAGAACTGACAGTCTCACACTTGGTATATGCAAGTCTGTTTTTCAAGCCATTCAGTCTCAATATTATGAGGCTCACTAAACCGGGTCCTGACATTTCAAACAGTTACCAAGTTTTTCATCTCATTAACAGGTGTTATAAAAATATAATTTTTATCTACATGAAGGAATATGACTCTCTTTCAGAAATGGGACACCTGTAAATGTAACACAACTCCAATAAGTGCAGTTTCCCTGAAATACAGTGAATGTTGATTCTTGTGAAATGCAAAAACAACAACAAAAACAAAATAACGGTTGTGTAAAAGCATAGAATTTTATTAATAAATTTTTGGGTATATGATAAGTAAAGAGAATACACAATGTGAAAACAATGGTTTGTTTACGTAGATAGAAAAGGTTCACTGGATGAATGTTGGAAGGTATAAGTAAATACGAAATAGGAAAGCTGTGCTTTTAAGAAGATGATCTAGCATTTTAAAGTATTTGATGGATATGTAATAGGAAAGTGGCATTTTAAAGATGGCAGTTAACTTTTTAAAGTTTTAGACGCATTATCCCTTTAAGACAGTTCAAGTAGAGTAGGCACAAAGTAAGAGGCATTCGCACTGTATTAAATGACAAGGTTTAGAAGAGTAGAACGTGAAGGTGGGATTAATTGAATTGATAGGAAAGCAGTTAATGTGAGTATATCTGATGCACTGAATTGTTGCAATTTTATATGGTCTGATGAAACCATCGGGATAGTCATGAAAGTGCTTACCTTGTAATAAAATTCTATGCTTTTACAGCCATACGTTACATGACCATTATTTTGTTTTTGTTGTTTTTGCATTTATCTGCTGTTGCTACAGTACGGTAGTGAATTTACCTGCTTGGTGTTTGTTTTTATTCTACTTGTTGTGAAATGTTTAAAACATTCTCTATATACTAAATCTGAGATCAATGTACCACAGCGTAAGAACAATATTCTGAGATACCATGTTCCCAGACTCGGCATATGATCCCCTCTATATTTGTAGAGACAGTTAAGCTCTTCTGAGAATTGTGATTATGGTCTTCAAAATAATACAGATTCTCAATAATATATTACCGTATGCTGAAGCAGAAAATAAAGGGAAGTGAGATTAAATACAGACAGACCAAATAATGTAACTTTTTATTTAATTCTACATAAAGGGGAGTGAGATTAAGTACAGACAGACCAACTAATGTCACTTTTTATTTAATTCTAACATTCATAATGCCCTCAAACCACCTCTTCCAAGAAAATCTAGACTGCATGCTTCATATGAAATTTATAAGGTGAATTAGAAAGTAGGTTCCAGGACAAAGATAGGTGAGTGGCAAACAATAGTGAAGGAAGTCATACAAGGGCAATTTTTATGGACCTTTTTATTGAACACACACACACACACACACACACACACACACACACACACACACATACATATATATATATATATATATATATATATACACACACTGGCAACCTTAAATTGTGTTACGGCATCTGTTATGCAAAATATGCATATGATCTCAAAATAGGTAAGACCAAAATTTCAAAAATTGATTAGACAGGACAGCATGACTCTGGACAGTTGAGACTCCCTTTCTGTGTAGCCTTAGTATCAATGTTAAGAAATGAGTCAATCAAGCTATAAAAATGGAAAACTTCCACATTGCACAAGTATACAAAGATCTTAGTATAAACATAGACATGGACAATGTCTGGAGAGCACTAAAGTAAACTCTGTGTCATAGCCAGTTCATTAAAAAGTTGTATCCTAAGAGAAATGAAATTTAAGATATCAACAGAATGATCAGACTATTTTAAAGTACTCTACACTCATTTCTGGAACACAACACAAGTATCTGGTTTCTGGCAAACAGCATGCATGTCAAATAAAAAGTACAAATGTATAGCATATAACATAGGAAGCATCAAGGAGTGGAAGTTATAAGGATTATTTCAAGGAATTAAGCATATCCTCTTTGAACTAAAGAATGCCCAGAGAGTTCATCATAACTTAGACATCATTTAACAATGAATCCCTGTTAATCAAAAATGGATGGCATGGATCACCTTTCAATGGTTTATAATTACATATGAATGGAAACAGGCACTCTACAGTGTTTTAAACTGGGAAATATGACACCCCCCCTCAACATTTTTTATTAAATATTGCTGGCTTTGAGACAGTGTGTGAGACCTGAGTTGATGGCTGAGGAAAAACAGAAAAAATGTTCATTCTTGACTTTAAGAAAAGTGTCTTCTTTTCAATCACTGTAGCAGTGGAAAATCCTCTAACTGGATCAGGACTTTCTAATGATGGAAAGGTTTATGTGATCGAATGATCCTGAGATTTATGGCTTATAGCAACTTGCTTTCCTGATAAGAGCACTCACAATGAGCAGGCCTGATGTCAGGTCTAACACTACCAGTGGTCCAGCCTACAGCATCCTTGACAGTAGCTTGGCCAAAAAAAGATCTCAAGGTTTCAACAGCTGTGAAGATGGATGAAGGTTGTAAAAACATGTGGATCTCTACTTGTCCTGGGCTGGCCTTGCCACTAGGTTCTTGATTTCCATTTAGTCAAGTCTGTGATACTGCTGCTACTGACACATCATAATCTCTATGTTAAAATTGTTTATTTACAGGCTACTATCATGGTTAAAATTTAAGGCGTGTTGCTGATGTGCCAAAGGAATAAACATTTAATGAACTTTTAGTTATAATTTATTTATTTATGATATACTAGTGATGTTACCATGTGTAACATCATCCTTGTAATTCAAACACCTTTACAATGGATAATGACATCCCTGCATCTATGCATCTCTTCCAAGACCTGAAGGGCAAATTAATGTTAAGGGGGCAGGGACAAATGATGGAACCATTGGTTTCTAGTCATGAATCTGCAGGTAGGTTGCTGCAGTTTCTTGCACATCTGGCTTCTGAAATTACAGGAGTGCAGTTCGTCAGCTGCTGTTGTGAATGAGCAGGCCTTGGTTTATCTCATATATGAAGCTGATTAGGAAAACTGCCTTAAATTTAAATAAATTTAGCTTGTTCTGTTACAGAGCCATATCTAGCAAGATCTCTCTCTCTCTCTCTCTCTCTCTCCCACTGTAACAGGAAGCATGTCAGGATTTTGCACGTTCATACTCTGATAAATGGGAAGGTCGAGTGGCATTCGAAAAACATGCGTGAATGGGCGTGCTTTCGTTGAAGTTTGGGCATCGGGCTGGCACCTCAGCACCATAAAAATCTACTGCCAATCATTAGCGGACCGGAGTTCCACTGTGGCAACCCCTAACTGGGAAAAGCCAAAAGAAGAAGAACAACAACACTGCATAAACAAAAAGAAAAAGTGATATCCTTGTCAGAAAACTTATAAGAAAAAGAATAGTTGTTACCATCAAATGACAGACAAGAAGACCAGATAAGAGTTGGCTTACAGAGGATAGCAGAGGTTTCACATTTTAATAAAAAAGAAAGTTTTCTCAAGAAAGATGCATTTTCATTGTGCAGTTTGCTATCACAATTAAGGTTATTGATCTGTTTACAGAGCTCCCATGGACATCAGAGAATGCTGCATAAGATAATCATCATTCAAGCAAAGCCAGTGATCACAGTCAGTAGTGCACATGTCCCAACACCTAATGTGATGAAACTTCCTCTGAGGTGTTCTACATCATCCTGAGAAATCCTGATCCAAATCTTAATGGAAGACGGGATTATTTTACTTGGATCATTCTGTGCAAGAACTGGTAGGTATTTGTATCTCTCAAATGGCCCAATACAGTAAGTAGGCAAAGGAAAGACACATTATAATACTATTTAAGGGGTAATTCAATAAACCATACACTAAGCAATTCTCCGTGTAGGAATAGTGTTGTGGCCCAAATGCAGAATATTGCCATTGAGAGATCCAGGAAACAGGTGCAGACACCATGCAGACACGGAAGTGTTTGCATAATGCATATTACCTCATCTGGTGGTGAAATCCATGCAAATGAGGTGACTTTGTGATCCAGGAAGCAGAAAGGCATCCATGTAGGTGCCGTGTCTGCAGCAAAAATGTACTCGGTTACTAACCGTGTACCAGACTATAAAATTAAAACAGAGACTGTAATAGCCCAAATAAAAGCTTGTATATGTGACAGTAGCCATGCAAATGGCCAACTCTATGGCCATTGTGGCAAAAAATTAATGCAACATATCAAAAATTTATCTTTTTTTTAATACATATGCCATGTTGAAGTGGCGGACCGCAGAGCACAAACATGCTATTTTTGCAAAAAAAATAAATAAAAATGTCTAAAATATGAAATTTAAGGTAGGCAAAGTAATTGCATTATACTTCCCAGCAAACAGAGTCATAAAATGGCAGGTTATAGTGGTAGCTAAAGAGATAGGGCTTGGTGTAGTGCTGTATCCAGGTTATAAGCAATTAGGTGTATGTAAATGAGCTAGGTTTGTTGAATAGCAAAAAGGGCCACTGTGTTCTGTAAGTACTAACCATGGTAGGACTAGAATTATGTCGATGTAGGCAGAACAGATAGCTAACATCATAAGGGGGTGTGTCACACCTTCTTTAAGCTGACTGGAGCTTAGCAGTGCCTGTTTTCGCTCAGCTAAGCAGGTGGGCGTGTCTGAGGCTGCTAAGCTGTGTTCAGCCCTGCAGCATACATTTTAGCTGGTTAAACAAAAGCTAAGTGTGCCCATGTACATGGGAGGGCCCTTTCTGCTGAGCAATGTTTACACTAGCTCCTCGGATTTGCGAGGAGTGCCGCTGAGCTTAGCAGTGAAAGAAACTTTAAAAAAAAGGAGAAATAGCCTGGAAAAGCCAATCAAGTATAAATTACTGATAAACCCTGTTTCACTGACACTAGCCCATCCAAACCCCTCAATGATGAGCCTTGCAGGTGAACTGTATCATAATCAGCCAATCACACAGGCTGCATCTGCAGCACACCAGTATAAAGTATGCATACACCCTTCAACCTGATTTTTCTCACATACTCTGCACCACTGGAGTACACACTTGGGAATTTTAACTGACAAAATTATAGGGGCTGCTGTTGCTTTGCTACATCTTTATGTGCTACAGGCTGGGGTCACTGATGATGATGATGCTGACAATAGGTCCAGATTAAGGAGGAGAAGAGTGTTCAGGCCCAGGGTAACCTTTCAGGGGCTACAGGAGCTGGAGATAGTACAGCGCTACAGGGTGGACAGGGACATACTACAGGATCTCACGGAGCTCTTCCACCCTCACCTCAGACCCACAGCCAACAGAGAGGAACCCACTCCAGTGGAAACAAAGGTATGTGTAGCCTTAAGAATACTAGCTACAGGTACTTTCCAAAGACCTACTGGAGGGGGTCTCAAAGGCATCCGCATTCAGGGTACTCCACCAGTTCCTGGATGTCATGCTAACACATGCCAGTGAACACATTTATTTCCCCCATACCCCTGAGGAGAGGACCAGCAATATGCATCTCTTCCGCCATGTAGTATACTACCCAGAGGTACTGGGTGCCATAGACTGCACTTGTGCATATCAAAGCACCACCCATTGAGGAGGGTACAGTCTACGTCTACCACAAGGGGTATCACTCCAACTGCCTGGTCATGTGCAATGCCCAGGGCATTATCATCAAAGTGTGTGCTGGCAGTCCTGAAAGTTATCATGACTCCCACATCTGGTACGCATCACAGCTGTACCAGGCATTTTCCAGAGGGGACATCCCTTATGGCCATCTACTGGGGGATGCTAGCTACTCACTGGAACCCTGGATAATGACTCCCATCAGAAATGCACACACACCAACTGAAGAATGCCATAATGAGGCACACACCTGGACATATCTGGTGGAGCCCTGCAGTACTCTCCAGCCACATGTGCACATATGTTCATAGTATGTGGCATGCTACACAATATGATCTTGTGGAAACAGCTGCGGAAGAAACATCACAGGCAAGGGACAAACAGACCCCCACCATTGCCAAGGTCCCCAGAGGCACAGGGGGACTCAGAGGAGGAACTCCCTGAGCATGTCCCTGTAGGCAGACGTGGGCATGCCCAGTACGCCCTGGCCTTGGCAAAGAGGCAATGTATAGCACATGTACTGACAACCTAGGGCCCAGGGACTGACACCTCATTCCGACTCACATTCACAGTAAAATGGATGCCAGCCATACCATACTACCTATACCTTTCCATGTATAGGCTGTGTACTGCGTGCATCCGACAGAGTCAGCCCTGAATCACTGTCCTCTCAACTGCTGCAGGCACAAGGTAAGTCACTCTTCTTAACAATAATTGAGTGAGGTAGTAGATTGTGGTAGCATATGTATGGTATTGCTGCATGTATGCAAGGGAATGGGGGGGGGCTACCAGTAGAGTAGCAGACAACTGACAGCTATGTGAGACAACAGGAACTCTCTGCATTATACTGGCTACCCCAGAATATGCAGTAGGCCCCAAGCCAGACAAACCCACTACACTATGTGAGGGACTTGCAAATAGTGGGGTCATAGGACAGATGCATTGATGTCAAAGTTGGAGTCCCTTACATACCTCTCAACCTCTTAGAGCAAGACATCTGGACAAAAACAAAAATACATTTGGGGCACAGGCCCAAACACAGGGACAATTGTTAAGTTTTGCGCCTACAAACTTAGAAAGTGGATAGAATAAGAGGGTTTGCAGTAGCAAGAAGCTTTTGAAGGGTACAAAGTCTGAAACTCAAATGTCTGTCATTAGTTTCTAACTTCATTCTTGATTTGCTAGTAATGTCCCAGAAAACCACACTTGTATTACAAATGGACCCAAAATATGAGGCAAACATCTACGCATTCTGGAAAAATCTATACAGTTGAGAGGTATGGTCCCCTACCCCCGACACACCCGTGTTCCAATACAACTGCAGTAACATCTATGTATGTAAGGTAATAGCAACAGACCACACATTCTCAGGGCTATCCCAATCAACTTGCTAACATGTTCTAGTTCCACAATATGCAGGGGTCAAAGTGCTATGTATGTGTCTGGTTAATAGTGTCAGGAAGTAGGTGGCTGTTGTGGCTTAGTGGTCTAAGTGCATTACTGTGGTTGACAGGGTCCATGGTTTGAGACTGGCCATGCCCACTATTTTGCATGTCAGCTACACCTACAGTAGGAGTTCTGCAGACTGTCCAGATTTCAGTATTTGTTACTGCAGGAAAGCTGGACAATGAAGGGACAGGGGGGCACAGATATGGACAGTACACAGCGCTGAGTAACCTGGATGTTACCTACTAGAACAGAAGGTTGGGACAAGTCAGTGTAGCACCAGGATATAAAGACCACCAAGAAACTCTATCAGTACTGACAACAAGTCAGTGAGCACCATCCATACCCCATGAATGACACAGTTTTGCAGAATGTCCACATGTATGCCTCATATATCTGTTCTGTTTGTTGTAACATTGCATTTGTCTGGCAAACTATAGGCAAACCAGTAAAGGTGTATGTAAAAACATCAATGACACAGTTGAGATGCAGACTTCATAACCATAAAAAAATGCAAGCTAATATGAAACCATTCTACCAACTGTCTAAGTGTGGAAGAGCAATATTAAGATCCTGTCCCCATGTTTTGGCCTGTGTGTCTGACTGTTATATATGGCCCTGTCCAGATGTCTGTACATAACAGTTTGAGAGGTATTACCAACATATAGCCTTATAATAACAGTGCAATACAAACTGTCTGAGGACCAGGGCAGATGTATGGGGCACAATGCTGGGAAACCTGCTAAACAGGTACAGTCAGAGGTGTGAACCCTGTAACCTTGTGTTGTGTTATGACTTCTACCCCAGACAGACCATAACTACAGCTACATAAGAGCAGAAACTGTGTATAAAGCCTAAAACTGGAGCAGGACAAAGGCCTACATATAGGCGGAAGGAGTTATCACTGGCCAGACAAATACAGAATGTGCACACTAAAACAATGTGTACACTAGCATGGGTTCCCTGCAGTGTATGGAGTCAGTAGACAAATGTTTATCACCAGGTCCTCACATATACCTATACTGATCTGCCACTGATATACCAGGAAATTACAGTGCTGTGTAAAATGTACCACACATATTATGCAAACCTCTGCTCAGTCCACTAAACTCTGTACCCACCCTAGATATGACTCACATAAGACAGATAGCACACAGCCAGGAGATCCCTAAGCCAGTATATCAGTCAGGCACTGGACTGTTTACAAAGGTGCATCAGCCAATTGGCTCTAGCACACAAAACCCGGACTGGAGTACAGGGTGGTGTGGCCTGAAGTCCCAATGTTACTATTGATGCTTATACTGGGCATGTTCCTACACTTAGCTAATTTCAGCCCATGTATGAGCCCACATCCGAATATAGAACTGGGATGTCCATATAACCCTGTGCATACAGACAGATATGTACACCTTAAATGTCTCTCCCCACCCCCATCAGACATGATTACCCCATCTATCCATATCCGGTACATATAAGATATATCTGGATCTGTTGTGTCTGATATATATACAATATATATGTAACATATAAAAATACCATTAATAGAGAGGTGGAGACAGGGAAAGAGAGAGAGATACAGAGACAGAGAGAGACTCTGGAAGGCATAGAGTGATGTAGTGCCGCAGCCACATGTACACCAATTCTAACTAGTGGCATGTGCAACTACCATGTTGAGGCCCATTGTGTAATACTAGGTAGGGGTTGTAATCTCACATCAGCCACCATGGGTGTGTGTGTATGTGTGTGTGTGTGTGTGTGTGTGTTTGTGTGTTTGTGTGTGTGTGAGTATATACAAGTATATCCCCTTGTGGCTGTGTGTATTTCCTGCGTATGTGTGTGTGTAATGGTAATACATTTTGAGGCCTGTTCCACCCTGTAAATCCCGCACTGCCCTACTTTATGGGGCCTGCTGATGTCATCCATCTTAGATGCACCATTGGACACTCTCCAGGTATCTAATCTCTTTGGTGCATGCAATAAGTGCATTGCACTATAGTACATACAACTAGATAGGTAGGAGTTCTAATCCCAGCAATGGCAAATCAGTGGTGGCTGTGTTTGTAATGCCAATACATTTTAGGCCTGTTCCACACTGTTAACCCCCGATTGCCCTACTTTACAAGGCCTGCTGATGTCATTCACCTTAGATGCACTGTTGGACCCTCTTCAGATATATAAGCTCCATGGCACATGCAATAAGTACATAGCACTATAGTACAGACAACTAGATAGGTAGGGGTTCTATTCCCAACAATGGCAGCTCAGTGAGTGTGTGTAGAAGTATATCCCCTTGCAGCTGTGTGTAATGCCAATACATTTTGAGGCTTGTTCCACCCTGTTAACCCCCCACTGCCCTACTTTACAAGGCCTGTTGATGTCATTCACCATAAATGCACTGTTGGACACTCTTCAGGTATAGAAGCTCCATGGCACACGCGATAAGTACATAGCACTATAGTACAGACAACTAGATAAGTAGGGGTTCTATTCCCAGCAATGGCAACTCTGTGTATAAGTATATCCCCTTGTGGCTGTTTGTATGCACATGATAAGTATGTAGTACTATAGTACAGACAACTAGATAGGTAGGGGCTCTAATCTCAATACTGCCAACTGTGATACTGTGTGTGTATATAGCACTATAGTTCAGACTAGATAGGTAGGGGTTCTAATCTCATTATTGTGTGTGATACCATCTTGAGGCCTGTCAACCCCCCCCCCACTGCATTACTTTACAGGGCCTGTTGATGTCATCCACCTTAGATTCACTGTTGGACACTTTCTAGGCATATATGCTCTGTGGCGTATGCGATAAGTACGTAACACTATAGCACCTATAACTAGATAGGTAGGGGTTCTAATCTCAATAATGCCAATTGTATGAGTGTATGTGTTTGTGTATGCATATCCCCCTGTAGCAGCATGGCTATCTTGCCTGTGTGATGGTTATACCATTTTGTGTGCCTCTTCCACCCTATTAAATCCCCCATTGCCAACCTATTCAGGGCCTAAAGATGTCATCTATCTTAGAAGTACAGATACACATTTTCAAATAAATTTTGAAATACACATATTGAAAATATCTGTCATTCTTCTCTATTGTCAGTCTTTCATGATTTGTCAAATCTGCCAGAGAACCACAATGTTATGACAAATGGAACAAAAATATGTGGCAACATCGGGACATTCAGCAAGAATCTGTGCAGGTGAGAGGTATGGCCATCATCTGTCCCACCCTGCAGGTTGCAGTCCATATTTGGCATGTGTGACATGTGACAATGACTCAAACAATACAGAGGTCCCCAGAGTGTAGGACAACAAACATTTCCTAAGGTTGTCTACTAGTTGCATAAAGCAGTTATTTCACATCAGAAGCACCTTAATGTAATGAGAAATAGCAGAAGCTAAAGTAATATGACACAAACAAACTGTCATATTAGCAAACCAAGGGAAGTCCTGTCCGTTGCACCTGCTGTGGTTATGGTATGTCCTGCCAACTGTCACAATACTACAAGACATGTCCCACAGTCCACATTTGATAAGGCGGCAACCCCAATCTGTGTTGCCTATGTGTGTGCAACATGTACATATGTGGAGGACCTGTGAGTAGCTGCTGCCCCCAATGACCCACATGTATCCAGGCATGAATGCTAACTACCACCACCCACATATGCAGGTACTGCCTAATGCTGTGGCAACTGTAAGTAGTATGGTGCCTGTCAGTGACCCACAAACTGCTGTTAACACACTTCAATGGGGTCATACAGCTGGTATGGAATGGTGCCAAGGTCCTGGGCTCAAGCTGAATGCAGACAACAGTGCCATCATACCATATGACAAGGACATGGCCCCACTATTTCACACATCAATGACAACTCCATAAACATGCAAACACTGTCGCATTCAAGCCACAAGTAGTGGCAGTGGTTAACCACATAGGTAAAGGGACTGCATCCAGACAAAAGGTGAACATTACCTCTGTATAGTCCTCAGTCAGTACAATAATACATTATCAGCATGGCTGATCTGGTATGTACCTATGCAGATATCTGCAGTGACTGGAAAGGCTATGTTAACATCACAAAGGTTATCCATGGCCTTCAACACCTCTTCCATGCAGACAGCCTCAAATCAGTGCTGCCCCACTCGGTGTCTGACAGGTTGTCCACAGGGGGCCTGTGGCATGCCTAGATGGCAATGTTGTGCTCAGCCCTTTAACTGCTGCTCCATATATGTGAGTTTAACTCTGTGCACATTACTCGCAAGACAGACCTGAATCACATAGGAGAGAGCAAAAAAAAAAACTGCTGGAGAGAGGTTTGTCTCTCAGAGGCTGCCCTGTCTGAGGAATGCACTCCCCGAACATGTCAAACACAGTACCATGCAGACCATCGTCAACTGCATCAAGGTTGAGTGGATGGGAAAAATATCTGTCACTGGGGTCCAACCTGTGTCCAGCAATGCCAGGGGCAACAAGTGCTGATTGATGATTCTTTTGGGGATAAAGTAATGGCTAGGCTTGTAAGGGGCACAGGGCCAGTACTCTAGTAACTTCTTCTGGACCTATGAACCTGTGATCCTATGGAACTCCCAGGTGTGTCAAAGGATATGCATGCAAGGTTACGCTGTCTGCCCCCAATGTCCCTCACACACTGTTCCATGCATAGGCACCTAAATAAACCTGCACATATACAGCCGTACCTTGGCAATGAAAATGTCTGTGTTACCACTCCACCATACTGAGCTCCTGTAATGGCAGCAGCTCACCATGACATAGACACACAGACACCTGGGATGGAAACAGAATAAGGTCTGCGAGACAACAGTCCGTCAGCAGTACTAACACCTATAGAAAACTACATTCTAATATGTTACAGCTCCTACAAATATGCTATTGTGATTACCAGTGTGATGCACTGCAGTTTACACCACCACAAGTGAGCATGCATGTTTTGCAATATGGCTAAGCTTAACAATTGTGTGCATGGTAAACTGGCAGCCCTTAACATGCCTAGTGTATAGGTGAGCCATAATATGATGGTTCCATGCTCACCACCTACAGGTTGATGTTCCCCAGCCACACCAGAGGTACCTATGTATATGTGGGGAAGAGGTATTGTCAGCACACACGCATATGGCATTAGTACAGGATAATATGTGCATTTATCAACATGTACAGTGCAAGCTTTGATACTACTGCTGATATTCACAATATGTGTGCACATGTGTGCATTACAAAACCCCACCCACAAATGTAGAGTGACCTGACATATGCATACAGGTATGGAAAGGCTGCCACTATGAATGCTACAGTATCAATGTGATGATTACTGGAGGCTTACCTGGACACTCCTCAGCAGTGGAATCTGTGCCACCCACCTCCATGACATATGTACTGATGGTTTCCTGTGAGCTGGTGGCTGAACCCAGGTTTGCCAGGAACTCCTCTGTGGCTGAGAGTGGTGGTTGTGTAGTAGGCCCTCTCTCTGTGCCAGAACGGTCCCTGGCCATATCTGCAGCTCTTTGCTGTGCATGGTATATGAGATCAGTAGCACAGTGCTGGGCCTGTTCAAAGCTCCTGTCCCAGCAGCCCACATCATTCACTGTTGCTACCAGATTGGTCCACAGTACAGCACATTGTTGCTGTTTATGGTGACTCCTTGACAACAGCACACGGTGATGGAGTCTGAGGGCATCAATAATTGCAGCAGTCATAGCTTCTGAGAAGGGTGGGTTGCGACATCTGTACATTTCACCTGAAAGACATGAACAGGGGAACACATCACAGAACTGCATACATTGCTCACCATTATGTACAGACCCTGCACATTCACTTTTGCCAGCACTATCCAGCACATACCCCTACATCATACCCCCACCATCTATCAGCACAGTATGTCTGTGGGTATCGGCAAAATAGTGGCAATACAGTATGCATTGCCCCTCTGATCCTGATGTTTCATGCTACTTGCTGCATGTGCTATGAGGTGTTGCAGTGCATGTACCTGTTGCACACTATTACTGCTTGTTCATAGCCTGTCTACAAGGTCTGTTGTGGTGTCAGCCTCCTACTGTATTAGTAATCACCTTGTCTGTATGCCCACCCCTCAGGCCTCCTTGGCTTTCCCCCCTCAGATTCTGGACTATATGGCTAGAAAATGTCCTACAGTTCCCCAGCCAGTGTGGTTGATATGGGTATCCTGGCATTGTGTAGCACCTGCCTCATGTACTCAGATGGACAACCCTCTACAAACACCACCAAGGAACACACTGTGTGAGTGATGCAATGACAGTAGGAACCTGCAGTCCATGTTCTCTCCCTGTCAAGGCCACATATCTGTCCCCAAACAGTTTGTCAACACAATCAGTACACCTCACAGACCATCCAAATCTAAACAACACACACAAACATCTACAGTGGTCCTCAACATACACATCCACAAACAAAGGGGATCTCCGAGGCAAAGCCACACATGAATGCTACAGCCATACACAGCACATACCGCACATGGCCACACACCTGCATCTCACAGCCATGCAGGCATAAGCCCATGTCAAACATATTACACATAGGAGACTCTGGTGGAGACACAATGATGTGCCTCTGACTGTGTATGTGGTTGGTCACAGTTATGTGTGTGTCATGTGATAGACTCTGCCATATGGCATACACACTGTTGTCTCTCACCAGCAGGTACTGTCATGGGTCTGTCACAGTACATGTTGGTGTGCCTGACCTGACATGTACGTCCCTGAACTATATGCAGTGAGACATGAGTGATCACATTGGTTATGTGTCCCAGGCAGGTATGTCCCTAGCCTTATGCAACATTATGCCATCACTCAGAATGATGCCACAATGCAATCAGGGAATGACTGCCATAAACATGTGCACATTTATCCTGTGATATTCCAGGGGTTCCAGTGCCTGTGAGTCTGGGATGATATCGTAATCAGACCACAATGCTCTGTGAGCACTGGCCTCCATCTGTCTTCACTGGTCTTCATGTGTCTGGCAGTGGTTCTCACCAGCCCCATAGTGACTCCATTAGTAAAAGTGATGACGTTATCACTACCAACATACAAGTGTCAGTGCAGCACACACACTGAAGCCCATGCTGCTAAATGCTAGAGGTGTGCATGTGACTTTGCCCTCATTGCAAGCAGCCCTAACCCTGGGAACTGCAGACATCTGTGCAGTCACACAGACCATGGTTCAAAGCTGCAGGCAGCACCCCAGGCTTACCTGGTAAACCATCCTATCATACATTCAGAAGCCAAAGTGTAGCCAGTAATGCCATGGGACATGGGGTTTCCGTATATGAGACACATATGCACCTGCACACTGTACAGGCAGTAAGATGCACAGGGGACACTCCAGGGCAGTTCACCATTGCCAGCACACACCTATTCAAATCACAGCTAACAGCCACCACATATGACCAGGAACTCCATTCTGCCTATATGGACTTTATAAACTGTATTAGGAGTCTGGTCTATACCCTGATCTTGGGTCACTTGAACGACCCTAATATACACTGTAAGGTGTCCCCATGCCAGCACACAAATGGCCAGAAAGCCATCAACAGGGAAAGCATAAATGCCTTGGTGCAGCCAGGGGCTACCCTCACATGAGGTGAAGGTGCATTGCAGTTGACATTACACAACACGGGTTACCATTGCACCATCCCTTCAGTGTCATCCTCCATGGCAAAGCAATCATCATGTGGTCATGTTTGCAGTCACCATCTTCCCACAATACCCATCAAGCTAGGGTCAGCCATACATACAACTCCAACTTAGAATACATCCTCTTGGGGGGATATACACAGCCTCACAGCCCTCAACCTCTCATTAAGGATTGGCACCAATATCCACACATACACAGAAGTGCTATATGTGCATTTGTATAGATGCATGTAGTCAGATATACCCGACAGGCCTACATCATCCTCTGCTAGGATATGTATACCTGTCTGGTGGACATCTGCAATACATACTGTCCATAACAGGGATGACATACCACTGCCTGAGACAAAGTAGGGGGAGGTGCCCATTTTGGAGCAATGTCTCCTTAGCATGTACATGAGAATGGGATCAGTCCTGCAAGCACGCACAACAAACACAGAGCTTATATTGTCTACATGCACTACAGACCATCATCTCCCCTACTGCACATATGTCTGCAACAGCACAGGAAGCAGCTGCAGCTGCTCACTTGTGGTGCTCAAGGACACCAGTTACACCAGTGCTGTTGGTATAGCATACTGGATGCCTGATAGAGTCAGTGTAGGCTTCACCCCTGTCTTTCCCATCAGTACATCAGGATATCCACAGTACCTTTCCCATCTCCTATATGTAGGGAACAGGTCACCACTGCCATGTGAAAATAATGGTGTACATCTGCCATGGGAGCCTATCCCATCACAGGATGCATCCTACATGACCCCAAGCATAACCTTGCCAAACCATAAGGAATTGTATTCAAAGGAGGACTGGCTACCACCTTTGTCCCAGCCATTTGATGGATGACCACTGTCACCCCTTTAGACTAAGGAGGGGCGTCCTCCACTCAGTCACATGATAGACCCAGCAGCCTAACTAGGCTGTTCTGCAAGGTCATAGCACAGTTTATAGTGAACCCCATTAACAAGGACACTGGCGACCTGCACACACTCCATCATGCACACTTATGCTTTGTCAAGGAAGAGTTCATGTCTGTTACACTCAGTTGACCTCTATGACACAGTTGCCAAAGCCATGGATGGGGGGGCTAACAGTGCAAACTGCCTACCTTCACCTGGACAAACTCTATGACAGTATAACCCACGTGGCCATTATACACATAACACTCTCAAGTATGCATCACTCCATATGTTACCATAGGGGTAGCACACCGGTGCTCTGACACGACCCACCTATTCCACATAGGGGAATCCACCTCAAGCTTTTGACCCATAACTAGGTGTGTATCCTGTTGTTCCATGTTTGTGCCTCTGTTACGTGTGATTTACACTTCTGAGGTGCATGCAACAGCCATTAGCCTATGTCCAACCATGTCTGCAGATGACTGCATGCTGTGTGCTGTCACCGGATTCCCTAGTGATGTGGACATCTGCCTAGAAGGGCCTCACACAGATACATGACTGTTGCCAGACACATGGCCTCGGGCCACATACCAGGACATGCAGTGTCAACCCCTTTGGGGAGAGTGACGTCCCCACATATTATCACAGACCTAACAACATCCTAGGCATGCAATCAGTTGTGAGGGAGCTGTGGACACAGGTCTTTGGCAACATAACATTTCAACACAATATTGCTTCCATTGTAAGGAAAACCTTCTACATGGCCCATGTCATACATAAGGGTATGTCATCAAGGAACATGGGGTATAAACATCCACGTATTCCCCCAAATGAGGCCCATTATTGTGTATAATTCCCTGTTTGTCATTCACATCACACAGCACATGCAGCAGCTGGGGACATCACAGAGGTTTCCCACCAGGGAATACCAGGGTATCAAACAACTACCATACAACAATAGGCTATAAGGTCAACCCACTACCCAGTTTTATACATACTCCTCAGGGGTGACCTCAGTGTGGCATGTAAGGCAATCATGGAATCCTCATTGCTGGGACTGCTGCACAAATGCAACTCATGTTCCACTCTAACACACACACACACACACCCTCAACCTGGGGTGTGACATGAACTGAACTTGTTGGCAGCTCAGATGTGTGTCCCACACAATCAACCTGCAGTGGAATGGGCACCCTGTCCACATCAGGCAGGGCAGCTATTTACACCTTTGCAGGCATAACCTGGATAACTGGATGGTTAACTGCACATACACCATTGGGATACCACCTGTGTCTCTGTTGGACTGGTTCATCAGGTGTTGCCTTGCATACAGATGGGCTAACATTTGGCCTAGGCATTTGGCTGCTCAGGGCCCATAACCTAGTAACTTCATATGGTACCAGGAATACCAGATATGGCCTGAGTGCTGTGATAAACTTTGTTGTTATGTGTCCACAACCATCACCGCCAACTGCTGGGTGTCCCCTATGGGCAACGTTACAGTACCATGTCATCCAGCCTACATCCGACAAATAGGTGAATGGTACTACAAGTGCATGTGGGCACTCCAGCAACATCTGTGCTACACAATAACTGAGATCAGTGCATATGTGGTGTAGGGTGTCCTCCTTGTAGGTGTCTGACATCTGCAGTACATAGATGATTGTGGAATGTGTACATGTGCCTGATAGATGCAGATCCCCTGCCAGACAAATGTGGATTTTCGGACACCAGTTGGACAATACGTGATGATTGTCCCCAGAGTTTGGGGAATGTGTCTACGACATGCTAGACCCTTGGGAACACAGTAATGGCACATTAATATCTGGTACTGTATATACTGTGGTCTCCTACATTATATGTTCAATATGTATGCACTGTTGATGAGGCAGAGCCAGTGGCCCCCATTACTAGTGCCTATAACCTGCTGTCCTGCTGCAGGGGGTCATCAGGTATGTTAGCCATAGGTGTGAGGCAATGAGATACAGGTGTGAAGTACACAGTGACCTAGCCAGATTACTTCAGGAATAGTCAAAGACACCTGGACAATCTTTGAATTAAGCCTGTATGGCATTCAAAGACTGAGAGGGGCTCACTGACAGTACATGACATGCTATGCCAGCTGTATCCACCAGTACCTATTGTCAGTATTCAACAACAGACAATCCAGTAGCAGTCATATGTGAGCTGACCATTACTGGGGTGACTCAGGGGCCAGAGCTGTGATCTATGTCACTGCAGACAGAGCCATAAGGAATGGCCATAGGTGCTGGACAGCAGACTAACAGCAACATGTCAGTCCAAGAAATGTTATTGAGACCTACTGTTTAAATTCTTATTTCCCATGACTGCATCCTCCCATCTGCATTCCATTATATGCTTAATTCTATGACATACCTGGTATAGTGCTGTACTCCTTTGTGAGAAGAAATCCAGTTGTAGTCTCCTAGAGAATCGCAATCTGTCTTCATGAAAAAAGTATCAGACCTGTTTACCATAGGTAGCAGCTTGCCTTTTGTAGGTAATGCTTATGAACAGGTGATTGCCTGTGCACCAGTCTGTGACTCCCACTTGCTAATTGCATCCAGAACAGCTGGGTTGCATTGCCATTAGCCAATGGCATGGGAACACAGTCCTATAATTAAGGCCTTCATGTAGGCCTTGGCCCATTTCCTGACCTTTGAGGAAGACATAATCGAGGTGTGGGAGTATAGCACTACAGAGGGTATGTACAGTGTTGCATGTTATGTTTGGCCATTGCTAACAGAGTTTCTGATTCTGTGGCAGGTTACTGTTTAGCAATGTGTGTTGGGCTCAAAGGAGACAGGCAGATGTGAGTGTCATACATACATCCTTTTTATCTGAATGTGCATGTTGCTGCAGTTGATGCTGGTGTATTAGCTGTGTATGTTTCTAGGGGGAGACTGTGATACATGTCCCTGTCTCCTTAACAGGTGTTGAGTGGATGCCCTGTTCTAGGTGTTTGGGATGTATGCTAGGTCTGTAGCCAGTAGCTGAACATACAGCTGCATGTGAGGCAGGCCGCAGCTGCTGCATTCTGGCCAGGAGTCATACTGGGGATTGTGAAGACATTGGGGGACAGCAAGCTGTATATGTCAGTGAGGCAGCAGTGTCAGCTCTTGTGTCACAGCATGGTCAGGGTCAGGGTACCCTTTACAGTTCAGGTGAGGCATGTGCCTCTGGTACATTTGTTAAGTAGTATTACCATCCAGAGAGTGGTAGGGCAGGTTTAGGACATGTATTGATATTTGTGACATGTGTCCCACTCTCCAGGCTTTTGACATGCTACTGTGGGTGGCAATGACTGTGGTAGTAGCAACCAGCTCTGCTGGACATTGCTAGGCTCAGTTATTTCTAAGTTGTACTGCCAAGCATGTAGTTGACATGCAACAGACTGGACTGTGGGCCTAATCTGTGGGTGTCCAGATGTCAGAAATGCTAGGAATGTTACAGACAGAGCTACTGAGTAATTTTTATGGGAGGTGTAGTTGCAAAACATATGTACATGCATAGTGTGTTACACAGGACTGGCATGAACATATGTGTTTGGATGGCTATGACATGTGACAATGGGCTGTCTGTCATGCTTTTATAAAATCAATCTGCACTGCTTTGCCAGTACGTCAGCACACAGACTAGATTGGATGACAACCATGCAATACATAGGTGACACAACTGTGGACATTCTGCAACAGTCTGTGCAAATGTCATCTGTACCTGATATTGGAGGTCTCCTGTCAATCCAGCAACATGTTTTTGGCTGTGTAATGGTTCGGTGTCTGCATCACAGGCCCACGAATGCCATCATTTATCACATAATATGTAGAAGTTGTGTCACTGGTACTGAAGATATCTTCTTAACAGAACCAGTAATTCCACAGAGTTGAGTTGGCCTACTGGTGTATTGCAGTGAAATATAGTTCAGATGGTCCTGGGGCCAATACTTGGCAGGGGTGTCTTTTTTCCCTAATGTTACATGACTGTACTGCATGATATATTTACAAAAGCAGTAGCACTTTCCCAGAACTGAGTTGGCCTAGTGGTGTATTGCTCTGACTGTAGTTCAGATGTTCCTAGGTCCAATACTTGGCAGTGGTGTCTTTTTTCCCTAATGTTACATGACTGTACTGCATGGCATATTTACAAAAGCAGCAGTAATTCCCCAGAGCTGAGTTTGCCTAGTGGTGTGTTGCTCTGACTGTAGTTCAGAGGGCCCTGGGCTCGAGCCTTGACAGGGCTGGTTATTTTGTTGCTGGGCAGAACAGTGTCTGAATCAGATGAGGTGATTAAAGCAGTTTTAAGCAGGTTTGCACAACGGACCACGATGCCAATCAGTGATTATCCCTGCTTAAACCCGTGCTATTTTCAAAAAAAGAAAAGAAAAAAGGGGTGATAGGAAAGTGGTGAAATGGGGGCAAGCAGAGGGAAAAACAATATGAAAGGCAGCTAGGGATGTGCAGAATGAGTGTAGGAAAGGACCATAGCTCTCCATTTCTTGTGCAGCAACAGCTGTGCACGATGTGGGCAATTTGGAGTCTCACACCCCAGAGGGAGGCATGTGGGTGACATAACTTTGGTGATTAATTGATGGGATAATTGATTCATGGCAGTGTAAGTGGGGGTGAAATGGAGAGCTATGTATGGGATGAAATATTCTTTTGGGACAGATTACCCTTTTTTTTAAGGTGAGTGTGGGATGTTGGGGAAGGGTTTTAGGTACATTTGGGGAGGTAACTTGGGTAGGACAGGTTGCTTTTGCAGACAGACAAGACAGCGGACAGGGATGGTGTATGACACATGAAGGGGGGGTAAACACCTTGGCCAGGGAGGGTGGATGGGAATCAGAGGACCAAGTGCCCTCAGACAGCAACAGTGGGACTGAGATCTCCACCTATGGGCAGTCATCACCCCGAAGGTGGCTGTGCTGGGTGCCGGGGCCAGCCTGCCCTTCAAGGTGTACCAGTCTGCCCTCGATCTGGAGCAGTCTATCATCCAAGTCACGTTGGATGACCCTGTGCACCATACCTGAAACCCGATTCTGGGTGACAGTCTCCTGTCCGTGCCCGCACCTGGGGAGTGGACCCTGTCCCCTGAGGCGGTCCCACCCGAGGGTGGTGCAGGACCAGCAGGAGTAGTAGCTCCAGACTGGGTCCCAGATGTGCTGGGACCGGTGCTATGGCCAGATGAGGTGTAATAGGTGGATCAGCTGGAACCAGCCTACCCAATCGTGCTATGGTCTTGAGGTTTGTCAAGGTATATTGGTTAGTCATGAGCAAAACATTTCACCGTTAGTTATATCAGCATGCGTGGGTGTTCCAATTAACCCAACAATAGACTTGCATAGCATATGGAACACGGGCATAAATGGAATAACAGTCACTATTTTAACAGCATGCCAGTAACAGTTGTGGCAAAAGGCCAACAATTGTGGAATTTCAACAAGGTATGTTAGTATCCAACCACTGAAATATACAAAACCAATAATACAACACAAAGCCCAGCATTAGGTTCTGAGAACAACATATGTGGAAATGAAACCATACTCTTAGTATAAGAATAATAATTTGTGATGCAGATAAGGGGTGGGGAGACAGAAAAACATTCCATTAACAACTGTATAGGTATATTTTTTACAACAGTACTGCTGAATACTCTACAGGTCTGCCATTACTTTATATCTACATGTGCCCTATAGCTTCTGTAGCATGTGCATATCTCTCAAGCTGTCAACATGGCACGGTATGGGCCAAGCTGTAAGAACTATAAGTACATAACTGCAGGGGACTCATACATGTGAGGGTAACATATATGACTAACAAGGTGTACCCTGCACTGATGTTGTGTGAGTGTGCTACTGGCATACTTCAACTAGATTTATATCTGTGTCCAAGGTTATTGGTAACAGTGATCACTAGCCATGACACTGTGACACTTGAGAGACATGTATGGACTATATACCTATCCTGCTGTCATTTGTAGGCATGATAGTCATTAGTACACCCTTCATACAGCTACTACAGACATTTCTTTACCTGTAAGTCCTGTGTGGAAATATCTGTTAACAGTAGTGACTTTTTCTATTAATGGTACTCCTTGTCTCTTACTACAAATACATGTTATTACCAGTCCCTGGATTCAAACCGTGGTCTGTGTGTGGAAAAATAACAACATATGTATTGCTTATCATGCTGAGGTACTGGGCCACTGCTATCTGTTGGCTGACTGATATGTGCCTAGAGCTCACCTGCTGACAAAGTCTGACCTGGTAATATTGGTAAAGTGTCACAGGAGGCTGCAGTGACAGCTGAACATACATGGAGAATCATGCATGACAGAGATAGTAGATGAAGTCTGTTTTAATACTTGGAATGCAGGTGTAAACAATTAACCCCTAGTGGATGGGAATATGTGTGATCTGTACAGACCATATCAGGACGCTGGCATGCCTACCTGACCTATATACATTTGCAGATGCTATATTTGCAGTCTACAGCTACTACTGTGTCATAGCTGCCTGCATCAGCATAACTACGTTCAGGAATGCATATAGCTGAAATGCAAAGGTTAACGCCAGACAATCCTGATGGAAACACACTATAATACCTTACACATTACTATTCAAGGTTCACTTGTTAGTGCATAACATATATCAAATTGTATTCTATCTTTTAGTACAGCTCCACATCTACACTTTAGCATAACAGTTCTTTTGCAGCCAAATTTCAATCACTTCATGGTGTTATACCCATATTTGCTTTGCAATACCTGTAAAATTCAATTTTTTTCAACAACATAACAGTATACACACAACAATTGGCAGAAGACATTTTATTGAGAGTGACATGACACAGTCATTGGTATACATTTGACAAACTTTATTGTACTCCAGTTTAAATAATGCACACATTGAATGTGTGCTGTTACTACAGAACCTATGCAATACTAACACTTTTACATTCACAAGTCTGACTGCAGTTGTACTGTATTTCCTGTAGATCATGAATGGATGTAATTTATTCCCTTCACATTTAGAATGCCAGTGTACTTTATTACCAGATCATTAGTATTAATACTGTATACACGTCATTCCTACACATTATTAATGTTACTGCAGTACAGTCAGAACAGAATATACCTACTGGCAGTTACTACTGTACTGTGTCTTATTTATATTACTATATATTGCAAGATATATCTGTACTCACCACACTCTCGAGGCATCCTTGCTAGGTGCCCTGCGTGGGCCTCCAAGTTGCCAGCCCTCTCTTCTGCAGCTGTGGGAAGGGAAACACACCATTATGCATATCTGTCTATCAGATATTCAGAATACAATTTGCTAAATCACCAGTTGCTATACTTACAAACCTCTGGGGCATTCTGGTCCAGAGCATCTTGGATCTACTGGGCCAAGAACCCCCACCTTCCTTCGCTTCAGGTCGTCATAATGATGATGCACCTGCTCACCAGTGTGGGGGATTCCAGTAGTATTGGTGAGGTCACATGCCAGATGGTCCCAGGCCTCAAACTTGTATTCTGAGCCCTGATACTGTTAAAGCAGTAGTCTGTCACCATGGTCTTTGACAAGGAGCTATAATGATTTATGATCAGCCATATAATGATGAGCCATGATGATTTTTACACTGGAAAAAACAAACAGAAACTGTTTGACTGCATCAAGGAGCACAGTGCTGCAATCAGAGACACAGACCTCAGGAATGCATTAGCTAAACATAGCACAGCCTGCTCGAACTTCCAGTGTTTTAAGTTTATCATCCTTGAGCAAGTTAATCATTTTTTTGGAGATACGGATGCCTTAGCTGAAGTACGAGAGCTCAACTGGCAACTCTTACTTAAAGGAGAGACCTCTCCAGTCTTAAACAATAACTTTAAAATCAGGTGCTCCCTTTGCTGGCACCAGTAAATCTAAACCACTCATCCAGACTGCCTCCCCTACCATGGAGTAATCATGCTCTATTCCTATTGGCTACTGTAATTGCATCCACAATTTTTTTTGTGTATGCTGTGCTCTCCTATTTTTTCACATACAAGCTTAACATATTTATCGATTTCATCTAGTTTTCTGATGAACTTCTTTTAATAAATAAGAACAAAAGCACTAAACACCCATTTGGTTCATCCTTCAATGGGGTCCAAGAAGTTTTAGTGTTTTTATACGTACATATATATATAATATATATATATATATATGTGTGTGTGTGTGTGTGTGTGTGTGTGTGTGTGTGTGTGTGTGTGTGTGTGTGTGTATGTATATATATATATATATATATATATATATATATATATATATTCATAAACAGGTCTGACTTCATGAGAAACATTAGTAAATCTAGAAGAAACAAAGTTGAATCTGAAGACCAAAATCATGGCACTATTTAGACATCACAGAAGTTGAAGGGTATGCTTCTCCAGGTGAATAAGCACTGGGGAACAGTAGTGCTAATCAGTTATGATGTCTACTGATGCTTTCCTAAAGTGTTACACAGGTACAAACTTCTTAGTGATTTGTAAGAGTCTTCAGCATTCAAGAGCAGATTTTGATGCACTGAGTAAATGACATTCAGTATGTTTCTGGACAAAATATTTTCTGTGTGCCACAAATATTCTGCTGCATGGAAAATTTGTAACTGCATATTATTATATATGGGGGGGGGCATTCTGAAATTCTGTCTCTCTTCCCAGTTGTATCCTAGTTATTGGGAGCTTTACATGGATATGAGACTTGATGGATGGGCTACATGGAGTTGTATCTGCTGAACAGTGGAGCAGTAAAGCAGGGGATGAGTTTGTAGTCAGTTTGCTTTCTTTTTTCTCTTTTTGATTGTAGAAATGAAGTGCATAGTGTGGTGATGGCTATAATCTGCTAGACTAGTTATGGCCTGTTTTTCCTTTTGAATAGATGTTAAAAGATGGCTGCTTGGTCAAGAACCATTTATAACTTTTTTAACTGAAGTGTCCTGTTAGGAAGAGTTTTCTACTGTTTTGACTGGCTTTTTGGATGTGCATAGTTTACATAAGGTGGGCATGCTTCTGTAAAAAAATCAAAGTACTGGTACAGGGAGTACAGTCTAGCCCTGGAGAAGATCTATGATCTTAATGAATTTAGAACAGCAGCAAACTCTCACAAGACATCAAAAGCAAGAGAGTCAAGGCAAAAATGACTTGGCACCGTGTTGAATAAAATGACATATAAAGGTTCTTCTGGGCTGCAAGAACCACATATGGTCCAATCTATCATGCTATTTCTCTTCTCCAGTCTATGATGCCTCATATTCTTACAAGAAAATGAAAACTATTTCATCTTAATGTTAAGAAGCAGATTAAGAATCTCAACAATCATGTCATCTGTGACATATGACACTACTGAATACGTCTTTCTGTCTGTTCGTAGTGCGACATGATTTTGGTCATGAAATCATTCAGCTCTACAGAAAAACTCTTAATAATATCATTATGACTGCTCCATTAGGTCTGAGTTTTTGACTTGGGGAAACAATGAGAATTTTCTCTTGAACAGCAGAAATTATATATGCACCTGGCACTGATTAGGAAATGTATTACTAGCAAAAGGATGTCCACTGCATCCTTGCTATGGAATGTAGATTTCTGCTCACGTGTAACCTAAAATAAGGCCAGAGAGGAATCTGCTTTTACAGACAATAGATGTCAAAATTGAATGCGGACTACTGTAGTGGTTTAAATATAGAAGAATAGAAATTGCAAGTAAATCTGTACATGTCCTAATTTTATCAGTGATTTTATATGGGGCTTCCTTTCTGTCCTTTTCCCTCTATTATTATAAGGTTTTAAGTGCTTAATAGGCTATTGATCTGTAAGGATCATAAGGAGCCTATTCTTACATTCCCATTGTAGTTTTTAGCCCTTAAATTCTGTGTACAAACAACCCAGAGATCTGAAAAGCAAGGATGTGTTGAGACATTTACATTACTCCTATCCATGAGGGACAAGGGTGCTAATCCAGGGGTGAATTTGTAGTTATCCATCCATTCATCCAAATCATATCTGAGTAGAGTAGGAGAAGCAGTTTGCTTTACGTTGAGTGGAAGATGGCTCCATAGAACTGGAATTCCATGTGATACACAATTATCCCTTCAACATAATCTATTTAACAGAAGAGATTAAGATGCTTTGATCAGGTGTTTATGCCACCATTAGATTTCTGTGCAATAGATCTGACAGGATGGGGTTTGTTGGAACTCTACATGTGAGGCAGTGATCATACATGCATCAGTACATACATACATACATACATACATAGAAAATGTCAAACACTAGCAATAATGCCTTTCTTAGCTGCCAATATACGAGAACAGTTATACCCGTAATAAGTGTCCAGGTTTTTCTTAAAAATATCTAAACTAATGCTTGCTTTAATGTACTTTGGTAGTCTATTCTATGCATCACCTTCTATTTCAGAGAACCAAATAGTACACGTCTCATTCCTATATAATCTTCTGCATAGGTTGTCTGATGATTCTCTCCTACTTTATGATAACCCCAAACAGTCCAGTGGAGTTGTCTCTACACTCTTTGTATATCTGAATAAGATCTCTTCTTAAATGTCTATATGAGACACTGACAAGTTCAGGTATTTTAGTCCTTCATAATAGCTTAAGCTTTTCACATCCATGGATGCCTCTGGATATTTCTGCTATACTTTTTCCAGTTTACTCATGCTTGTATTCTTATAAGATTTCCATATTGTTATTCTGTACTCAGGTTTGGAGTTTATGTAACTAACAAACAATGATTTCAGTATTTCTAATTTCCTAGACTTTAAAAACCTATATGCAACCCATAGTTCTGTAACTATCCTTGATGAATTAGTTGATATGATTAGAAAAACTCAAAGCTGGATCAATCCATTTTCCCAGGACTGAAAATGTTTCTATAGTTCTGCAGTTTCAATCCTGTGTGCTGTATTAAAGGTTTACCTTTCAGTCTATGTCTCCCAAATCTCATATGCTTAGTTTTTGTGTACTTAACAGCACAGTAGTCTCCTGTGCCCAAATTGTCAATTTAGTCAAATTCTTTTTAACGTATAATCAGTTTACCCATTTTAAGTCATCTACATACAGACTGCAAACCACCTCAGATGAAAAAGACAGATCGGAAAGATAAAATCTAAACAAGTATGGGCCTAGTGCACAGCCCTGTGGAACACTCTGACTGTAGCCTAGAATTTCACTGTCCAATTGCTGTATAACACTTGCCACATCCTATTTGTAAACCATACAACTATCCATCTTATCAAGATTACATCAATATCTTATTGTTCTAATTTTTTGATCAGTGTTTTGAATATGGCTGTATCAAATGCTGAAGTTAAGTCTATATAAATTACATCACAGCACAATTTTTCATTTATAGCTGTTATTATACTGTTATAGAACATTATGTTATAGGTGCTTACAGATCTATTTTCAACTTATGCAAGCTGATATATGCCTTCAAGCCCCAACCTTTCCAATTCTGGCAATGCTTTATCCAAAGTAACTTTCTCCATTATTTCTCCACAATGACTCTGGGTTTGTCCTATTCCCCTTTCCCTTAAAGACAGGTTTAAGAAGTGCATGTCTCCACTCATGAGGAATCTTCCACATTTGTACAACCTGCAGGATAAAAAGAAAACCCACTGGAGCCACCACAACCAGTTAAAACTTTATTTAACACACAGATAAGCACTTTCGAGCATTAGCTCTTCATCAGATCTAAAAAAACACTTAAAATCAACCATATATAAACAAATAGCAAACAATTAGAATCAATAGCAGAACCTATGCCCCTTCAATAAGGGTTTTAAAGGCATACAAGCATTTAACCCAGGTGTATGGTTAGTTTGCAATTCAGTTATCCATCTTAACTCAGCTAATTCAGTACTATGTATGTCACCCCCCTCATACTCACCTGTTGAATGTATAACACCATAAACTGAAATCTATGCTGTTTATTTATTTCAATATGTTCGTATAGAGAATTACTTCTGAAATATAATCTAATGTCACTCATATGTTGCAATATATACGTTGTTTTAACATTCTGTTAGTCTTCCCAACATAGAATGATTGGCATAATATGCACTCAGCTAAATACGCCACATTTTTAGTTCTGCAGTCTGCATATAGTCTAGATATATACTCTCTACCTGACACAGGGTGCACAAAGATGTTATTTTCTTTAATATATTGACTTGCCTTGCATTTCTTACAGTTAAAAGTTCCCAACTTCTTCCTATGTGTTGTGGGCTTGTTGAGAAGTATGTTCTTACATAAAATCTGCTTCAGATTTTGACTATTATTATAAACAAATCTGGGGTGGGGACCTACTAGCGCTTTCAGCTTGTCATCAGTATGTAAAATCTTCCAGTTATTTTTTATCACCTGGGATATGGCATCTATATCACTATTATAGTGTAAATGTATTCTCACAAATGGGTTATTTCTTAGCTTCTGTTCAGTAACAATAGTCCCATTGTCAGAACTGCACATATTACCTTCAAACCATGGCTTGCCTTTATTCCTTCTCCAATTTTTTGTCCTAGCTATTGTTCTCTTAACTCTTTGTGTTGGATTGCCATGACTAGGAAACATATACTGCATGTTATCTAGCTCACTTTCATATATACTATCTTCAGTGCATAGTCTTGAAATTTTTAGCCCCTGCCCACTCATTGTATTATCAAAAATGTGCCTTGGGTGCATACTGTCATACATTAACATGTTATTTCTCCAACAAATTTTTCTACACACTCTGGTTTGTAGTTTGCCAGTCAAATTTTTGTAAATCTTCACAACTAATAAGTCTATTGATTTAGCAGAATAGCTCATAGTAAAACATAAGAAATCTGTTGTGTTTTCCAAGTATCTAACAAACAACAATAATTCTTCAGTTGTACCACTCCATAAAATAAATATGTCATCTACAAAATAATGGTATATTTTCAAACTTGTCTTCCATGGACAAGTACTAGATAGAACATGGGTAGCCTCCCACTGTACCAACACCAAGTTGGCATAGGTGTTGGCACAGGGAGTACCCACTTTCACTGTGAGCTATTCTGCTGAATCAAAATATTTTTTAGATGCGAAGATTTACAAAGATTTGACTGGCAAACTACAAACCAGAGTGTATAGGAAAAGTTGTTGGAGAAATAACATGTTAATGTATGACAGTATGTACCCAAAGTACATTTTTGATAATGCAATGAGTGGGCAGGGGCTAAGAATTTCTAGACTATGCACTGAAGATAGTATATATGAAAGTGAGCTAGATAACATGAAGTATATGTTTTTGAGTCGTAGCTATCCAACGCAAAGAGTTAAGAGAACAATACCTAGTAACCAAACCAGTAGCCAAAAAAACTGAAAACTGTTTAATGGAACACAGCAACAGAAACAAAAGGTTTCGTGCTTTCATCCATCAGGACATCATCAGAACAATGAACCAGCCCATTCAATCAGTATAAACAGTAATTAAACCATCACATGACTCTGAGCTCATTAATTAAACAAATATTAATAAAAACTGTGAACAATCCATTCTAAGATAAAAACTACTTAAATAAAAACACTAAAGGTTCAAATACAATCACATTAACATTCTAAACTTTTTAGAACTAAAATCGGTGAAATGGAGCAAGTGTAATTAAGACCTGGCTCCACTAGGGAATTTAGCTTGAGCTGCCATTTCAATTCCCTCACAAGTAGATGTTCTTCCACAATTTTACCCCTATCATCCCTCTTAAGCTGTTCTGTGACAAAATGCCCAAATTTGTGTCCAGGGTTTTTTTGGATATGTCTGAAGAAAGCATCGGTGTCTTTTTTATTTTTACTATCTCTTTCATGTTCGTATATTCTTTCTCTCACCCGTCTAATAGTTTTGTCTATGTAATAGGCAGAACAATCCAAACAGCAGACAGCATAAATACTCCATTTGGTGTTAACAATTATATTTCTCCTTAATGAGAACCTTAAACCCATTAAGAAAAAAACTGACAGCCAACTAATACATGCAGACAAGTTCTACAACATCCACACTTGGACATACCTTGGGTGCCAGATGAAATGCAATCCCTACTATGTGTTCTCTCCAATAACTGTTTGAAACAAAGGTCCTTCCTATAAACCACAATTGGTTTATCACCTAATAATCTGCACAATTGGGGGTTCGCAGATATCAGAAGCCAATTATTTCTCACTGTAAAATGTCATGACTATCCAAATAAAGGGTACAAATAAAGGACCTGTTGTACTTATTTCCATCACACACCTGAATTTCACTATCTTGAACTCCCCTATTATTATGATATAATAAAAGGAGTTAAAATCCACTTTTCCTCTTACTTACCACTTCATCAAATGTAGGTTTTAAAAATTCAATGGGATACCCCCGCTTAATAAACATTTCCAAAAGAATCTGACATTCATCCTCAAAAACCTCATCCTTAGAAATCATTCTGGCAAGCCTAACCAGTTGGCCTTTTACCACTGATTTCTTCTGGTAATGGGGATGGTGGCTTTCAAAATGTAAATCACTATTAGAAAATGTGCTTTTACGAAAAATATTAGATACTAGACACTTCTTTCTCAACTCCTTAGTAATAGTCACATCCAAATAAGAAATACTTGAATCACTATACTCATGAACAAATCTTAAAAATGACGTTGTGGAAATAATGTATTGGAAAAAGCTGTTAAGTCTTTCTTCACTATCTTTCCAGACAATAAAAATATCATCCAGAAAGTGGGAGCAAAAAGCAAAACCACAGCAAAAAGAGGAATTAAACACAAAATGTTTTTCCCAGAAGCTCATAACTAGATTTGCAAAACTGGGGGCACACGCTGCCCCCACTGCTACACCCTTGACCTGTCTAAACAGTTGTCCCTCAAAGAACAAAAAATTTTTAACAAGACCAATTCCATGAGGGCGCTGATAGTGTTAATACGATCTTGGGACAAAATACCTATCCCTGCCAAAATATCCTCGAACCATCTAAGCCCAGTGTCGTGTGGGATGACAGAGTACAGGTCACAGACATTAATAGTAACCAAAATATAATCAGCCTGAAAAGGTACATTCCCTATTTTCTTTAAAAAAATCCCAGAAGTCTTTGCAAATCTGGGAAATAGACCCCACAGAATCTTTTAACCAATGGTCTATAAACTTGGAAAAGTAGTACGTCTTACACCTATTACCATCCACAATAGGTCTTGGGGGGTTGTATATCCTTATGGATTTTAGGAATCCTGAATATACCTGCTATCACGGGCCATTTGTTTTACAAAACATCATACTCATCTAAATCAATCTGCCCTTGAAACAACATGTCTAATAGCTGAACATCAGTTCTAGCATAGGCCACATTAAGTTCATTTCTAGAGATTTCTTGATAAGTATCAGTTAACAATAATGCATTCATTCTATTGTTATAATCAATTAGGTCCATGATAACCACCCTTCCCCCTTATCAGGTTTCATGATACGCAAAGATTTGTCATACATAAATTCAGACAACTGTTTTTCAGTTTCACTCAAGTTGACATAATTCTTCCTTGGTTTTTGGATAATGTTCCTAAATTCATTACTACACACTTATTCATATGTCAACAGAAACCCATGTAGTGGGGGATCGAATTTGCTAGATCTTTTTAAAACATTACTTGAACAAACATTATTCACATTAGTACCATTTGCATTAAAAAAACACAGCCATATTAAGCTTGCGAACATAAAGTTTCAAGTCTATTAAAGTCTGATCAGTTTTAGCCCTGCTGGCAGGAATAAATCCAAACCCCTTTACCAGTAAATCGGGGTGCTCAACAGCAAAATCTTTACCAGAAAGATAAAAAAAGATAAAGTCTTTATTTGAGTTCAGTACTTGTTTTGTGATGTTAATGCCATCTGTAACGGCTAAGCTGCCCTCAATCAGCTCTACCGTTTCCATCACGAGCCATTCCTCTTGAACCCTGCCTTGGGTCTCGCCCCTTGTCGCTGGTAAAAATCCTCAGAGCACCCAGCGTTGGTTGAAGATGAAAAATTCGCCCTTTGAGCCTGAATACGTTCAGACCGCCTCAGTTCAACAGTTCCTCTTTCCCCTTGCACTTCTATAGAGGCGTGGTTTTCATTAGGGAAACCTTCCTGAGTCCACATAGGTTGACAGAAAGGCTTGTCAGTGGATTTGTCTCTAGGTCCAATAGGATCGGGGTAGACCTTTTTCTTTTTCCTTTGAATATTTTTACTGCATTCAGCATCAGTTTTGTTAAATATCTCATTATAGTTATGTTTATACTGGAAAAATAACAGGTCAGAAGTGATACTGGCATCAAGTTTGTCCAACTCACTAGGGAAAACCTCGATTTTCTGGTCATTAAATTTAATTAACTGCTCTATCAGTTCACATCCTGCACTGTCAAAGATCCCAATAAGTACTTTATGAAAATCAGAGCCTTTAGTTACACCATTAATGAATCTCCAGAATCGTAGGCCCTTTGGGACCCACTTGTTTCCCAAACACTCACGTAGATACACATTGTCTAACTGCAGTCTCTTAAACTGGCTCATTTTATTTTCAAAGACATGCAGTTGTTGTTACAGAGAGCCCAAACCATTAACTGTATCAACGTTATGTGGAGAAACCCCACTTTTAATGTAAAATTTATTAGCCTGCCAAGCTTGAAAGATAAATTCAGTATTGCCACTAAATGGAACAGTCAAAACATTACCATTCGTAGCATTTGGTGTTGCTTTAGTAAGTGAAAGCCCCAAACTGTCAGCATTCGCTTCAGAACTGCTGGAACTCACTGTAGACTGAAGATTAGAACTTGTGCTCCCTATATTACCATTTGGTACATTGCGTTGTTGATTGAGTTGGATAAGTAAGCTAGTAAGATTTCCAATGGAGGCATTAAGTCCTCCAATTAAACCACCCAATCCACCAGTATTTCCTACTCCTGAAGCCATAACACAGTACTTCTCACCTCACAGACTAGTAACCAAACCAGAAGCCGAGGGGTTTATTTTTCAGATTTGCAAAGCCTCCTGTCATTTTTTAAAGAAAATATGGAATGTACCTTTTCAGGCTGATTATATTTTGGTTATATTGACATTTGTGACCTATACTCTGCCATCCCACATGACACTGGGCTTAGATGGTTCGAGGATATTTTGGAAGAGAGGTATTTTGTCCCAAGATCGTATTAACACTATCAGTGCCCTCATGGAATTGGTCTTCTTAAACAATTTTTTGTTCTTTGGGGGACAACTGTTTAGACAAGTCAAGGGTGTAGCAATAGGGGTAGTGTGTGCCCCCAGTTTTGCAAATCTTGTTATGAGCTTCTGGGAAAAACATTTTGTGTTTAATTCCCCTTTTTGCTCTGGGTTTGCTTTTTGCATCCGCTTTCTGGACAATATTTTTGTCTGGAAAGATAGTGAAGAAAGACTTAACAGCTTTTTCCAATACATTAATTCCACAACGTCATTTTTAATTTGTTCATGGGTATAGTGATTCAAGTATTTCTTATTTGGACATGACTATTACTAAGGATTTGAGAAAGAAGTGTCTAGTATCTAATATTTTTCATAAAAGCACCTTTTCTAACAGCTTTTTACATTTTGAAAGCCACCATCCCCATTGGTGGAAGAAATCAGTGGTAAAAGGCCAACTGGTTAGACTTGCCAGAATGATTTCCGAGGATGAGGTTTTTGAGGATGAATGTCGGATTCTTTTGGAAATGTTTATTAAGCGGGGGTATCCCATGGAATTTTTAAAACCTACATTTGATGAAGTGGCAAGTAAGAGGAAAAGTGGATTGTACCTCCCTTTGTTATATCATAATAATAGGGGAGTTCAAGATAGTGTAATTGGAAACTTGGGTGTGGGCTCTGATGCTACCACAAGTGAAATTCAGGTGTGTGATGGGAATAAGTACAACAGGTCCTTTATTTGTACCCTTTCTTTGGATAGTCATGACATTGTACAGTGAGAAATAATTGGCTACTGATATCTGCGAACCCCCAACTGTGTAGATTATTAGGTGATAAACCAATTGTGGTTTATAGGAAGGACCTTTGTTTCAAACAGTTATTGGAGAGAACACATAGTAGGAATTGCATTTCATCTGGCACCCGAAGTAAGTCCAAGTGTGGATGTTGTAGAACTTGTCCTCATATATTAGTAGGCTGTCAGTTTTTTCTTAATGGGTTTAAGGTTCTCATTAAGGAGAAATATAGTTGTAACACCAAATGGGCTATTTATGATGCCTGCTGTTTGGATTGTTCTGCCTATTGCATAGGCAAAATTATTAGATGGGTGAGAGAAAGAATATACGAACATGAAAGAGATATTAAAAATAAAAAAGACACGAATGCTTTGTTCAGGCTTATCCAAAAAAAAAACCTGGACACAAATTTGGGTATTTTGTCATAGAACAGCTTAAGAGGGATGATAGGGGTAGAACTGTGGAAGAACATTTACTTGTGAGGGAACTGAAATGGCAGCTCAAGCTAAATTCCCTAGTGGAGTCAGGTGTTAATGACAATTGCTCCATTTCACTGATTTTATTTCTTAAAAGTTTAGAATGTTAATGTGATTGTATTTTAACCTTTAGTATTTTTATTTAAATAGTTTTTATCTTAGAATGGATTGTTCACAGTTTTTATTAATATTTGTTTAATTAATGAGCTTAGAGTCATGTGATGGTTTTAATTACTATTTATACTGGTTGAATGGGCTGGTTCATTGTTCTGATGATGTCCTGATGGATGAAAGCGCTAAACCTTTTGTTTCTGTTGCTGTGTTCCATTAAACAGTTTTCACTGGTTTTTCGGCTTCTGGTTTGGTTACTAGTCTGTGAGGTGAGAAGAACAATACCTAGGATAAAAAATTGGAGAAGGAATAAAGGCAAGCCAAGGTCTGAATGTAATATAGGCAATTCTGACAATGGGGCTATTGTTAATGAACAGAAGCTAAGAAATAAACCGTTTGTGAGAATACATTTACACTATAATAGTGATATTGATGCCATATCTCAGGTGATAAAAAAAAAAACTGGAAGATTTTACATAGTGCTGACAAGCTGAAGCACTAGTAGGTCCCCACCCCAGATTTGCTTATACTAATAGCCAAAATGTGAAGCAGATTTTATGTAAAAACATACTTCTCAACAAGTCCACAACACATAGGAAGAAGCTGGGAACTTTTAAATGTAAGAAATGCAAGGTATGTCAATATATTAAAGAAAATAACATCTTTGTACACCCTGTGTCAGGTAGGGAATATATATCTAGACTATATGCAGACTGCAAAACTAAAAATGTGGTATATTTAGCTGAGTGCATATTATGCCAAGCATTCTATGTTGGGAAGACTAACAGAATGTTAAAACAACGTATATTGCAACATATGAGTGACATCAGATTATGTTTGAGAAGTAATGCTCTATACCAACATATTGAAATAAATGAACAGCATACATTTCAGTTTATGGTGTTATACATTCAACATGTGTGTATGGGGGGTGACATTGTATATAGTACTGAATTAGCTGAGTTAAGATGGATAGTTGAATTGCAAGCTAACCATACACCTGGGTTAAATGCTTGCATGCCTTTAAAACCCTTATTGAAGGGGCATAGGTTCTGCTATTGATTCTTACTGGTTGCTATTTGTTTAAATATAGTTGATTTTAACTGTTTTTTAGATCTGATGAAGAGCTAATGCTCAAAAGCACTTATCTGTGTGTTAAATAATGCCTTAATTGGTCGTGGTGGCTCCAGTGGGTTTTCTTTTTATTCTGCATGGTATATTTTACCACTATGGACTTTTACTTCTTCCTTGGCAGCTTTAGATTTTTACATTTATACAACCTCGTAAATAATGGGTCTACTTTAGTTCAGAAAACGATCAGATGATCAAACTCTGTTATGTCAAACACTACGTGTCGAACCGGCAAAATAACAAACAGCTGGAGCAGCGAATTTTTTCCAAGGGAAATAAATCGCTGGGCCGGCCATCCAGGTTGTGCCATTTCCTCCACTGTAGTACAATCTCGGAGTTGGTATATTTAAGTAAGGGGGGTGTGGGGGATACAGCTTTGCCCCCACTTCATTTAGTGTTGTGTTTTTTTGTTGTTGTTTTTTTTGGGGAACAGCGATTTTTTTCCCTGGGAAAAAAAAATCGCTGGTCTGGTTGTTTGCTGTTTTGAGTATTCGAGATTTAGGGGTCAATATAACAATGGTTGATCATCTGATCATTCGTTGTTATAATATAGACCCTAAATAACAGTTATAATGGTGCTGTAAGTTCATGTCGAAATGTTCTCAGGACATTATTACTAATTTCATCTTCTTCCTGTGCATTGTTTGGGATCAGTTTTCATGGTTCTTTTTCAATATAATCTAATTTAATTTCAGCATCTAAAGTTACCTGGATGTTACTAGGACAATTTATTACCCCCTTTGTGGAGCCATACTCCTTTGCATAAGATTTTGTAAATATATCTATAATGTGTCATACCTGTCAACCTGGAAATATCAACAATTTGGACAAAAGCCCATGAAAAATAGGTACAACTGTCCAAAAATCTGGACACTGTTTAACATAAAATTTGTATGCATAATTATGTAACCCCACCAACTCTAATGGAATTGTGGAATACTAACATTCAAATACATACTGAATAACAGGCAAAATATTAAACATAAAACATAACCAGGCAACAATAAATAAAAGTTACTTATTTTTACGTATAAAATGTAACCAGAACAATAATGTTTTATTTATATTAACATTTGAACTTGTATAAAACTAAAATGCAATTTTCTTTCATAAAAATGAAGTTAACTGCTAAACTAACATTAAATAAAATATAATCAGAACAATGCTGTTTTATTTATATTAACATTTGAACTTGTATAAAACTTTGAACTTACATAAAACTAAAGCACATTTTACACAACTGTGTTCCCAGTCGGTCATTGTGATCCAGTGACCAAAAACTCGTCGATGTCCACAAACCTAGCAAATCTGCTAGGCATTGTCTATACTCATACAAGGTTGCTAAGGCCTGGAACTCCTCACCTGTATCCATCAGGTCTGTACTCTCACTCCCATCTTTCAAAACGACTCTGAAAGAAAGACTTCCTACCTAAAAATCTGGTTCTGCTCCTGCTCAAAACCTGGATAAACTATATCCCTAAATGTGAACAAGTACCTTTTCATTCCTTATACCTCTTACTCTTCCTTCTTCACTTGCTTCCTTACTGCTATTGAATTCACTTCCGTGACTGCCTCTCTAAATATAGCATAAGCCTGTTTTCCCTTACTTCATATTGCAGTTCCTCTTTGTAGCAAATTAATTTACCTTTAATTTCTCTACAAACTGTCTAAAAGTTCTCTAAGGGAGTGAGTGTATAGACCTGATAAAATAAATAAGTAAGTAAATAAACATTGAATAATTGTCTTATAACTTGTATTGATTCTTAACCAATGTTTTTATATCATATCTAATTTGTTATAATTAAAAATTGCGAGTGTTTTTGTTTTATTTTGAAGACTGTAAAATTATTATTCTTAAAATGTTTTGTAATAATTTGGACCTTTTCTCACTGAGCCTCCACTGAAAATGGGCTTCTAACCAGTCAGACTTTCACGGTAATCAAATGCCAATAAATAAATAAATGAATATGCTTCTGAAAAAGCAAGCTAACACAAAATCTGTTATTCTAACAACATTCTCAGTTTATAAGAACACTATCTAATATCTGTCCCTATTTGGGGGTCTTTTTTGTCCCCCCCATTATTTTCTGGCTATACTACTCAGAAACAGCTCCTCGTGGTCCTGCAGAGTGGTCCTATCACAGAGAACTGAGAAAAGCGACTACTTTCCTGATTTAAGTATTTTTTGCTGTTTTTTACCAAAAATACCTTCTCTTGCTTACTTTGAACAAGCTTAAACTGTTTTTTTTAGCTGTTTGTTGCATTATATATTATCTGCACTTAAAGTTACATTTGGTCGAAAATTGGTCGAAAGTTTGTTTGTTTGTTAAATTTAACTGTTGAGGCTGCCCACTAAAGTGTGCTAACCTGTGTAACTGATTTATTACTGTTTCCTGCATTTCTGTGTACTTTCTATCACAAAAACAAAAAAAAACAAAAAAATACAAAAAAAATATCCTTGTTTTCCCGCCTCTCCTCGACTAGTTTAGACCAATATACAGGCTTTGCTGTATTCTGGGCTGTGGTGTAGTTCCTGTGTTGTCCATTGCCTTACTTGGATAGAAGGACGTTTCTTTGCTCACCAGTGGGTGTGGGGAGCCTTGAGCAGCCTATCTGTCCCTGAAGGAGTGACCTCAGCACAAGAGCTTATAGTAATTGGTTGTTTTGGACCATTTCCAGCTCTTTTGAAGTTCCCTGTTTAAAATCCACGTTTGCGCGATTGTGCGCATAGGGCAGCACCGGTTAAACTTTTTCTGGCTCCGCCAAGTCTGCTCTTCAAATTTTCCCCTTAAGTAAGCTCTACTCTTAGAATTATCAGTCTACTCGCTATATTATAAGCCTAGCACTTGTTCTCAAAACCTCTCTTCTAAATAAGCACTCTCAAACTAAAGTAAGCACTACATCCACCTACCACCCCTGTGAATACCCACTTCCCTTAAAGGCACAGCACCCCCTTATACTATTCTAGCATGTCGAATGGTGGATCACTGGTGTCCTCTCTGGTTCAGCTGGTTAATCTGGGAATCTTGAGACAATGCTACAATTGTCTCATGTACACAGACAACCCTCTCCTCCTCCCAACAAACACAAATACATGTGAGAGATGCAACTATATAGCCAAACTGGAGGCTGAACTCTCTCAACTCAGGACTGGCAAGACCAGACAGGAGGAGAAGGTAACCACACACACAGCAGACCCAGTCCCATGTAGACCTACCACAATTGCAAACCAAACACATAATAACACAAAGACATACTCGGAGGCTCTAATAAAAAACTTACCAAAACAATAGAGGCTCCTAAAGCAGACACCCAAAAATCCACCACCTCAAAACATAACACATGAAACACATACTTCAATAAAGCAGTGTGTCAAACAATCACAGCCCTTAAGGCCAAACACCATGCCTGTTACACTAGTAATTGGTGACTCTATAGTCAGACACACTGACATTCCGCTTACCAGGCTGAACAAGGAGAGGGTAATGGTGAGCTGCCTGTCGGGAGCTAGGATCCACCACATAACACATGCACTCAGGTCACTCCAAAGCAAGTACAAATATGACTCCGTCATTGTCCATGCCGGCGTGAATGACCTGAGACGTACCTCCCTGGACTACATGAAAAGAGACATAGAGAAGCTCTCTGATTATGTAGCCCATGCTGGTATGACCCTGAACCTGAACAGCATCTTGCCATCACCAAGAATGATGCCACAATACAAGGACAAGATGATCAGCTTTAATAATTGGCTCAATTACTGGTGTCATTCTAGGGGGATCCAATGTCTGTCTGCTTGGGATGACATGCTGGACAAGCCACGCTGCTTCGCAAGGGATGGCTTGCATCTGTCACCACTGGGCTTCCGGATATTGGCTAAGGCTCTTGCCACCCCCGTAGTGCCTTTTTTAGGCAAGGCTCAAAAGACAAACCCATCTCCTTAGAAAACAAAAATGGGAAAAAATTAAGGGTAATGCTGCTCAACGCCAGAAGTTTAAATCTCAAGATACAGGCTCTCAAAGCACTCCTCAGTATGGAGAGCATCGATGTCTGTGCAGTAACTGAAACCTGGTTCAAGGCTCCTGAGAGCACCCCAGCTCTATCAGGCTATACCTCATATCATGCATTTCGGCCCCAGAACTCGGTGTTACAGACCACCCTCCCAATCTTAGGAACCCCATTCAGCCTTCCTGAAGACATTGGAGGATATGAATGTCTCACCAAATACCATCATATTGGGAGACTTCAACTACCCTAACATAGACTGGGTGCATTATTCTAGCCCTAACACCCTAGCCCAAAGGTTCCTGGAATTCATTAACTTAAATGCAATGGAACAGCTAGTCACCTCTCCCACAAGGGGAGAAAATATACTAGACCGAGAAAATATACTAGACCTGATCATCACAAACATGGGGACAAAATGCTCCACACCAGAAGTATACCCCTCACTAGTGAGATCTGACCACAAACTAATCACCCTGGATATTCATATCCCACCTCCACCCCCAGCACAAAAGACCACAGTGAGAAACTTCTCAAAAGCCGACTTTACACTTCTCAAGACTGAGATGGTATCCTTTAAGCCCCTTGGGCCAGAAGAAACCACATCCCACAATGCTGAATCCTTCACAAATGCCTTCTACGGACATCTCCAAGAATGCATGGATCATGCAATTCCAAATAAAACCAAGACCCTCTCCACCAAGGGCAGGCATCCTGTCTGGTTGACCCCAGCCATAAACAAACTGTATAACAAAAAAAGAAAGCTACTGCAAGACAGAGCAAAATCCCATAAAGGGAAGGCATCTCTGACCAGCACTAGCAAAAAACTACGTTCACTCATAAAAACATCCAAGGCCAACTTTGAGAGAAAAATCGCTAAGGACACTAAAGATAACCATAAGGCCTTCTTCAGCTATGTTAGAAACCTGGGTGGAAACCCTCAGATATGCTCAGAGTTAGTTCATAACGACAAAAAATACACTGAACCCACAAATATTGCCAACGTACTGGCAGACAGGTTCAGTGCAAACTTCTCCACTCCCTCACCCCCAAAAGAAGAAATATTTATCCCAGCTGAATGTAACCTCCCTGTCATCTCAGATGTCCAGGTGAGAGCCACTCTCAGCAAAGCTAAAAACACAGCATCTATGGGACCTGACGGTATCTCGGGTTGCGTGCTACGTAATCTCCAAGAGGAGCTAAACCCACACATAAGAATGCTGTTTAACCTTAGCCTTACTACAGGATATGTACCTGAACACTGGCATACAGCAACAGTGGACCCACTCCACAAAGGAGGCTCCTCTACAGACCCTGGAAACTACCGCCCCATAAGCTTAACCAGCCTGGTCTGCAAAGCTATGGAAAGAATCATTATGGAACTCATAAACAGAGACATCGGGGACCTACAGACACTTGATCCTACCCAGTTCGGCTTTGTAAAGGGCAGATCCTGCCTTTTGAACCTGGTTGACTTTTTTGAAATAGTCACTAGAGCCATTGATGAGGGCAAAGCAGTCCATACAGCCTACCTGGACTTGGCTAAAGCCTTCGACACAATACCCCACTCAGGCATCATAGACAAGCTCAACAGCTTAAATGTAAACCCATATGCCACAAGATGGGTTGCAAACTGGCTAAAGGACAGAACCCATAAAGTCAAAATCACTGGAGCTATGTCAGACTCAAAGCCAGTCACAAGTGGTGTCCCACAGGGCTCTGTCCTGGAACCCCTCTTGTTCGGCATTTATTTCTCAGATGTGAAAGCAAACATGGGAGGGTTGTGGCTGACAAAGTTTGCAGATGACTGCAAACTAGGCGCCATAGTTGATACACCAGCTGACACATGCATCCTACAGAAAGGCCTTAATGAGACGGACAACTGGTGCCGAAGTCATGGCCTTAAACTAAATGCCAAAAAATGTATAGTCATCCCCTTTGGGAAAAACAAAGTACCCACAAATTATCACATAGGCAGTAACCCATTGAGTACGGAAAAAGTAATCAGAGACCTGGGGACCCAAGTTGACAGTGACCTCTCATTCGACACCCACATTGCCAAAGTGGTTAGAAAGACCTTCTACCTTGCCCACCTTATCATGAAGGGATTCTCATCCAGATCAAAGGAGGTCATTGTACCCCTATACTCCTCCCTTATCAGGCCCATGATTGAGTACAATGCCCCATTTGGTATGTACCTCACCCGGCACCTGCAGCAGCTGGAGAGACCCCAAAAGTACCTCACCAAGAGGATCAAGGGCCTCCAACATATGTCATATGCTGCCAGACTAAAGAAACTCCAGCTCTCTTCAGTAGCATACCACCTACTCAGAGGTGATCTATGCCTGGCGTACAAGGCCATGTCCAATCAGGAATTGATGGACATGCTCCATATCAAAAAATTCAAATCCATCAGAACCACGAGAGCTAAAGATCTAAACCTCAGCACAAATATGAATAGGGCATGCTGGAGGGACAGATTCATTACCCAGAGGCTTCCCACACTCTGTAACAGGATCCCAGTTCATGTTAGGCAGAGCCCCTCACTGACTCTCTTCAAGAGAAATCTTGACGAGTGGATGGGAGATCGTAGGTTTACCCCGGGGGTTATCTCTGTGTCACTACTAGACAGAGGCACAGTAAACTAAATCTATACTTTTGTACCATTACATGGGGTGGCGAAAGCCACATACACTATGGCTAGGCTTGTAAATGCCCTAGGGCAGATAGCCTAGTACTAAACTATGAAGCTATGAAACTAAGACTTTATCCAGATTTCTTGTGTTAGGAAGTTGAGCGGTATAGTGAGATAAGTGTCAGGGAGTGGGCTGATTTGCCACTCTTGTGGGTCACTCTCCCTTCTAGGTCTAAGCCTTTTATGCAGTGACTGTGATGTCTACAATGGCTGCTGCTGCTGCCTGGGAGAGCACATGTATGCACCCAAGTACACATGACTAAATCAGCCCAGCTTACCATGCAGCACAGTGTTGTCTCATCTTCTAATGTCACCTGCCAACCAACACTTCTGTAAAGTCATCATGATAGTGAGCTTAATGGCATCCTCCCACCTGGAATGGGTGACCTACAACAGCTACTTGGTCTCAAAACCCAGCTTCCTATGCCAATGCTTAACATGGAATGCCTGAGGCACAGTCAGGGCTTTATTCTTCCATGTCACAGAGTCGGGTAGTAACTTTTTAAAATTTCTTCTCAATTATTTTTATAATCTTGGAACTCCAGAGATCTTTAGATTCAAAGGACACAATACACAAAACACAATAGTAGACTCTAGTACACCATAAGTTTATATATGTGAGGGGTAGTGCCAAAAAACAAAACAAAACATATGTTCCAAGTTAAGAGGTCAGGAAGCACAGAAATACATCATTTGTGGTGGTCTAACCAATTGGTGATGCAAGGAAGACATCACAACTATTGACACATTTGATAAGCCAAGATCAACACACAAATTGCAGCGATAACAATAAAGGTGAAAACTATCACAGTGCCGATATCGGCACAGTATATTGTAAGAATAGTGCATCGATTACTTAGATCATGGTTATGAATATTCATCATAGTGAGTTAGAAGAGTCATCTAGCACTTTCTTTTAACAGCAGCAATTGGAGGGAAACCAAAATAAATTAAGCTGTAAAAAAAAAAAAAAAGATACGCACATAAACCCATTACTGGCCCACCAAACCAGACAGGGCAAAACAATCACAAGGGCAATCATCCTCAAGGAACCTCACCAGACAGACCAATGGGGGGTCCAACAAAAACAGAAACACGGTCTTATTGTGAAATACAGTAAAAGCAAGAAAGTTACAGTAGAAACTCCTGTCACAGGATGAAAAACAGCATCCATGACTATAAGTCGTGCACCCAATATGCACCCTAAACATGGAGAACAATAAAGCCCACCGGGCACAGTCTTTTATCCACAGCATAAAAGCTTAAAAATCATAGCCCAAACAAAGACAAGCTAAAAGATGAGTGAGCCAATGCTTCAGTGTCATCCAAAGTGCTACTAAATTCCATGCCTCACATATAAATAGACTACATCATTAATAACAAAGAAATACAGCTAGGCAGCCAGCTGCCACTGTGTTGTTAGCAGTCATCATCTTTCCCAGAATATTGAAAACTGATGAATATGAGCACAAGATCCATGTATTACACATAGTTCTTGATTTTTGACAATTCTCTGACAGTTATGATCAGGCTTTCTGAGTACTCTTCTTAAGCACCCATCTCAGGAAGTGAAGCCCCTCATTGTTTAATTAAATCTGGAATTGATGATTTCACTGTTGCAGTTTTTGAAACAAATCTGCATACTAATAGTGGCATATGGTGCATGGGACTAGGTCTTATAAATGGAAAGTTAAAAATCTGAATGCAAAATATTCTTTAAGTAAGTTTTTTTCTGCTAGCCAATATATCCGACAGAGAGAGAAACAGACACACACACACATACACAGAGATAGACTGGTGTGCATGTACACACACACACACACATATACCTATGGGCAAATTGGAGGATCACCACTTCACTTACATTCCTGTATTTGTGATGTGGGTAGCTGGTGCAAACATACAATGACAGAGAGGACAGGTAAGGCCTATACAAAAGTCATCCCACTCAAAAACTGAACTAAGTAGCCAAGTTGTGTGAAGCAACTATGTTAAATGCTGTACCACTCTGCCACTTTCATATGAATTGCTGTGCTCATTTAATTACTGACCTTTGTACAAGATTATTAATTGCAAATAATTAATTGCAAACACCATTTTATAGCTTGTGTCATAGCCGGGAATCATTAAAGATGTCACTTTGCCTACCATGCTCCTATTTTCTTAAAATAAGAAAGGTTAATATAAATAGAAGGGAAAGACTGGCTGCAGCTGCTCTTCTTAAAGCTATGCAAAGCAGAATATTACAATATAAACAGTAACTATTCATGCCTATTAACCACAAACCCAGAAAAATCCACATTTTACAGTATTGGGCTTCTGAGTATTTATGAAGTCTGGTAATTGTTGCAACAGTTAAAAGATCAGTCATATTTGTGTCCTTTAACTCTGTTCAGACTAAACAGAGTTATGGCTCATTTTCATTTTTCCCTACCTTGAGGTCGAGGCTGAGGAGAAAGTAAAATTCCTCATCCTGGGGTGTCAGCCAGTTATTCTCTGTTCTGTTGTACTACTGCAGAAGTTGTGCTATGCTATGTTATCTGCTGCTATTTCTATTTTCTTCCAGAGAATCCTGAAATGAGTTTCACATTTATAAAAAATCCATCCAGTCCACCAGAAGAGACCTCAGGGCTCAGGCTTATCCTCTTCATTGCATGATGTCATCACATTGACGGAACGTCCTCTTTGGTTGGCTGCTCAAGTGATGGACCGGCTTCAGCCTTCCGTAAACAACTTTTTTTTTAAAATCTCCAACTGGCAGCCAGGTACTGTTGCACAATGCTGACACCATCACGCATGCCCCTGGACGTTGATGATGTTGCGGGTTATGCCGGTGATGCGCGATGATGTCAGCGGTAAGTAAAGATTGTAAATAAAACAAAAAAGAAAACTGGAATTTGAAGGGACCACTCAGGAATTCGTAGCACTCCATTATTTTGCCCTCAAAACCGAGAAATTCTCAGGAATTTGGTATGGTTGAGAGGTATGAAATCTGTTGTCTGCGAATAAATTTTAGAATCTACAGTTTATCAATTTGTTTGCCTTTACTCCTACTGCATTTTATGTATCTATAAAATGGTCTCCAATTATGCACAATATCTTTATATACATTTTCTTCAATTTTTTTTTCTTGATTATGTCTCACATTTTGTTTAATCTGTCTGTCCAGCTTGTTTATTTCAGTTTTCAAAGTTATAGTTCAGCCTGTTTTCCATTTCTTATATATATTGTTTTGTCTCTCACCTTAATCAAGCATCTTGTTTTTAAGGAAATATATCCTTCTGACCTTGTCATCTCCCAGCAATCTGTATGATACAGGGAAAACAGAAAAGCTTTGAGATAGTCTGCATATTTTTATGACTTAAACACTTGATTTTCTTAGTAAGGAAGCATTGTAATTGTTCCAGTAGTGACACGTGTTTGGACAAGTGCATACTGAATGGAGTGTTATGTCTAATGAGTGCCAAGTACAATGGAATGATTACATCCCCGGACTTGAGCATCATACCTTTAGATAAAGTTATGCAATGACAATGGACTTCCTTACAATACTGGATACTTGGTAATCAAAGTTCATTGCCAACAAACGCTGCCAGATCCCTGACTCCTGGATCAGTTTTTAGGGGTGGGTTGTCAATGTGAGTTACATGGGGAGACATACTTAGTGAATTATATAATTAAATATTTCTTGACATTTAGCTTTATTACACAATTATATTTTCTTTCTTAATAAAGTTAATCTGTTGTGACAAAAAATAATCAATCTTTAATAAGCAAATAAATCTGATTTTCAGTACTATGCAAAACAGTCTGTTGGTGGCCCTCCTACCATTAAAATATTACATGCACCATCCGCAAGGTCAATAAAAATGACTGCAGGACCAGAGAACATAAAGCCTGAAGGTATTGAATTTGTTGGACAGGAAATGTTACTAAAGTTCAAGAAGCTCCTTTTCTAACATTGGGACAATGAGTAGATTTCAGAAGACAAGGAATGACAGCAATGTTACCCTTTTTTGGGAATGCTGTCAAGTCAGTGCATGGAAATTATAAAGGCAGCACATTACTCTGAACAGCAGAGACAAACTAAGCTCATTTTATTCTGAACAATCTTCTGACCATCGTTGAAATATGGCTGCCAGTATTTCATTGTAGTTAGACTATCCTGTATGACAGCAAACATGATGTTCATCATCAGACTCATCCTGGAATAGTAATAGGTACAACATCAGGTGGCTTTTACTGACCTTAGAAGGCCTTGACTCCATGAATCATAAAGTTTTGTAGAAAGTACTTATAAGATTTTGCTTTTGTTTTAATTTCATTAAGGTACAAGGTCCATAGACTTCTACATGACCAGATAATCATCAGTATTCTATAAATAGAGCAGCGCAGTGGTGTAGCGGTTAACATTGTCACCTCACAGCAAGAAGTTCTCTAGTTCAATTCTCGGCTGGGGTGCTTTCTGTGGGGAGTCTGCATGTCCTCCTTGCATTCGTATGGGTTTCCTCCAGGTGTTTCGGTTTCCTCTCCCATTCCGAAGACATGTGTCTGGAGCATTTCTCCCTGGGCCTCCACTGAAAATGGGCTCTGTCCCAGTCAGATTTTCCTGGTAAATAAATGTTAAATAAAATAAAATAAATAAAATTGGTTCCACACAAAGTCATTCACCATCTCAAGTGGGCAAATTTGTTCAGTAGTAGCACATCATTAGCAAACTGAAGCTAGCATGCTGGGGGAGCATGCATGCTGTAGGTCATAATTGCCCCAGTTGCCCCCATACATGCTTCAGTATTCAATTTCTTCAATTGCATGAGTTATTGATTCACAGTCATGGCTACTATGTTCCACTATCATGCATCATTAATCATTACCTGGATTTAAAAAAATAGTTATCCCCAAAGGATTTTATTAAAAAACAATGTTCTCTCGTCTTTCATCCACAATTGATTGCCATTTCCCCTTACCCCCCCTAAAACTGCACAGGTGTGCAACATCACCTTGTTACCAGCCAGGTAGGTGATGAGGGGTCTGTTCAGTTCTTTTAATAATTAACGCTATCCTTCTTTAGTACAAAAGTTCCTGCACCAGAGAAGTTTCATACCTGATGCTCCAACTTGTAATTTCAGTTATCATAATTTGAATTTCTGTTACTTCTATGTAACAAAACAAAACAAAAAAAAACATTTAGTTTTTCCTTAGTTTTGAGGTATGATAAGGATGTCAGTCAGCAGAAAGACTGTTGTTATGATGAAGGGTTGGTCACTGGTGCCATGGCAGTAAAGTTATGCATTGCTGTAGGACAATAGGTATATACCAAACATCTTATGATGTTTGATGGCACTCTTGTTTCCTTTTTATTTTGTATATATGTTAGAAAATAGAAGATCTGGTGTTCTTGAACTGGGCAAAAAATGATTTGTCAAAAATTAATATATATGCATGTCTGCCTACATGGCATCATGATGAGGTAAAGGGCTGTTGTAGATTTATACTGTTGATTTTCATTAAAATATTGATCAGTATGAAAAAGCAGTCTTAACTTGGAAGTAAATCTTATCATATCATTATATGACTTTGTGAATGTAAACAAAAGCACAAATAGTGTATGAGATAAAATTATAAACATTTGCATGACTGTTGTGAAAATTTGTGTGCAGCAAGGTGAACAAATTACAAGGAATGGAATTGCTTTCATTTCATTCCTTCAACCATTCCAGGTATATCAAGGTATACAGTAGCTGGTGTGTTGAGTGTGTACATGAAGGGGTGTAGGAGAGTCCAGGGTTATTCTGCATACGAAAGTTGATGCCTTACTACTACTTAATAAGAGATAAATGAGTGAGGCTGGGGGAAAGAGCAGTTGCTTGTGGGTGAAACAATCTGGATATGTTAGTACGGGCAGATTTTTTCTTAACTTCATGACAGTCATAAACATTCCAGTCAATAATTGGCAATAAGGGGATAGACTGCATCTGAAAACCACTGCTTCAGTGTCACATAATCACTGTTAAATGATTACTGCTGGTGTGTGTGCGTACATGTAACAAACTCAGTATAATTTCTTTTCAATTTCAAAGAAGAGAGATGCAGCTAACCAAAAGGTGGGCATGTGAGGGTGGAGGTTGTGGTCTGAAAGCAGCAAATGATTGTTCACCCTGTTTGTCAGAGGTGTGTGTGTGTGTGTGTGTGTGTGTGTGTGTGTGTGTGTGTGTGTGTGTGTGTCTGTGTGTGTGTGTGTGTGTGTGTGTGTGTGTGTGTGTGTGTGTGTGTGTGTGTGTGTGTGTGTGTGTGTGTGTGTGTGTGTCTGTGTACAATGGTGTCACTGTACATACCAATCCACCACAGTATGAAGATATAGGACAAGTAACCTTGGAATGTGGGTGGAAAGGGGAGGGGGCATTCAGGCATACATAACAGAGAACATTATCCAATGTACACAAATACACATTCTACTAAATAAAGAGAATGGCAATCTAAACTACACTGATAAAATAGGCAACTTATCATTATACAATGTGCTCAAGCCATAGATCCAGCTACACATATTTCCACATGTTTATTTAACCTGAGCTATAGGCTATCTATCTTAAAGAAAGATTTCTTGGTACATTACAGGATATTTTCAGTCATGCATACTAAGGATATCCATTTTCTGTTATACTTTTCCCTGTTAACATCATCAGACCCCAGTAAAGGACATACACACACACACACACACGCACACACACACACACACACGCCATAGCAAATAATCATTCTGCATTGATTTCAGCAAATATAATGCAATATGTGTCATTGTCCCTGCAACACCAGGTGGGAAACTATTTAACAGTAATTAAACAACAGCATGTATTAATCACCTTTATTAACAGCGGGCCTCTATATCCATCATTTACAGCCACTTTTTTGATTATATACACGTCACATGTCTGATTATGATAATGACATTTTTAATTTGATCATGACAGCAGGAATCAGGATCCGTTTTTTTTATCCACAAACAGCCCATGTACCTATCATTATATCCACACGGCTGACTGTGTACACTACAATGGTATAGCTATGGTAAAAATAATAATTATAATAATAATAATAGTAGCCACAGTAATGAATTTCAAGTTTTTCATAGCAACACACAGAAACACATACTAGTGACAGTATACTATCCCAGCTTGCTTCATGCAAATGCACACTAGTCTTACAAGGCCAAATTAATGACTGCCTAAACTGAGCAAATAAGAAAAGGGTCCCATCATTTATATCCATGGATAGCCCCTCTCTACCTTGCAGACAGTTATAATCACTTTGTTGACTGTGTACACCACAGTGGCCCGAGTGTGATAAAATTAACAGCAACAGTAATGTATTTCAGCTTTGTTTCACACAAACACACAATATCCCAGCCAAGCCTAGCACAATCTCATAGTGACCTACTTTGTTTCACACAAAAAATAGTATTCCATCTTGCTTCACACCCATTGTATTAGCCCTACTAAGGCAAAATAATGAGTAAGCAATAGCAGATTCAGTCATTCTCATTCATATTCTGCCACTCTACCCATTAACTATAACTATTTTCCTATCTTTCAAATGTCTGATTATAATAAGGTTAAATACATTAACAAATTATTAAAATAAAGGCCACGATCTGTTTCACACAATGAATGCACATGCACACAGTTGCAAATCCCACAGCTCTCAACTTTATGTCTCCAAAATGTGAAGCAATATTACTCACAATGTGAAATAAAGGGAAAACTGTGGAGCAATTAACAACTACATCAGTCAGAATGCTGACTGCATAGATGATAACAGTTTCTTCACTATTGTACATATATACAAAAAGTTATGTTTGCTGTATTAATATGATCTGTTACTATCTATCATGGATATTTGCTAAAAACATTATTGGCAATGAATGCATGGCAGGCATACCTCTAAACCTCTTAAAAACAGGCAAAGTCAACAAAAGTAATAGTGAAGAAATGCTCAAAATCAGATAAAGATTTTAAAATGTGACTGTATGTCCTTACAAAGTAGCTAGATTGAATTTTTTTTCATTAAATGTATCTTCTAAAGCATATGAAGTCTGAAACTGAAATGCCACTCCTTATTTAATGACTACAGTAGTCACACAGATTGTACAAGAAACAGACCAAAATATGAGGCAAACTTAGTGACATTCTGCAAAATCAAGGACACATGAGAGCTATGATGACAGACTCTTTCAATGCAGAGCAGCAAGGATGAGGAACATTCCTTGAACTAAGGTATACCTGACAGGTATGGCTAACCCCATCCTGGAAAGCCATTCATTGTCCATATCTGGTTACCTCCCAGTGCCAGCATATCTGATTGCCTACAACTGCTAGCATCTTTAAAACAACATACTCCACGTAAATGTTGTCAGAAAAGTCAACATCTCTTCATATTGTAGCTATTTCATACACTTTACACTTTCAAATGTGTTAACTTTCTGCTCTGTCACACATACAAACTACTTGATTCATTATCAGGCAGATCATAGGCAAGATGGTGCAGAAAGTCAACAACCAGAATGGCCAGATGTACAGCATCTCCCCTCTACAGTGGCACAGCTGCTTTTTATTTGAACAGGAGTACCATGCAACATTTATTTATGTACTTGTTTTTATAGTAAAGAAATGTTGCTTTTCCTTGCTTTAACAACTAAATAAATACTAAAAAAGCACCATTAACAGAACATATCTTAGGTAGTCACCGAAGTAGCCTATTTGTAAGTCTGACAATGACTGCCAGAAGATATTCTGAGTACAGACCCATGAAAAAAGATTTCAAGGAATGACAAAAATATGTATGCAAAACTGTGGAAAATATCAAAGCAGAACTCAGTTATGCAGATATAAGCAACCTAAATGATCTAGATCCCAATCATTCTAGTTTTGTGAAGGGCAGGCCCTGTCTCCAGAACCTAGTAAACTCTTTTGAAATGGTTACAAGAGCACACTGCTTATCTCAGTCTGGCTAAGTCTTTTGGCACTATCTCCCATACAGGCATGATTGAAAAATTAGACAAACTTAATGTAAACACCTACACTGTCAGATGGATTGTACATTAGCCATCTAACAGCTCACAATTTGTGAAAATTGCTGGTTCTGTCTTTGACTGTAAAATTTTAACTAGTTTGAAGCTACAGAGATCAGGTCTGGGCCATCTCATGTTTGGCATTTATTTTTCCAACATCCAAGCCAATATCCCAGAAGTGTGGTTGACCAAGTCTTTGATGGCTGCAAACTGTGCACTGTTTTTCTGGCCTTCCACTGATAACAAAACAACTCCAGCAAGGACTGGAATATACACATACATATGGTATATCAAAAGCGGTATGAAACTAAATAAAAAAGTGCAGCTTAGTAGCATTTGGCAGAAAAGTTACTCACACCTCATATGTTATAAGCCGCACTCATCATCTCATGAGAAACCTAGGTACTTATGTAGATAACTCTCTCATTCACTTATCATGTTTCCACCACAGTCAGGAAATCTTTCTATCTGGCCCACTTAATTTCCAAGAGAAAATATTCTAGATCCAAATAAGTCATCCTACCACTGTAGTCTTCCCTTATCAAGCCCATTGTTAAATACAAATTCTCCATTTGATGTGAACAAATCAAAGCATACCATTCATCTCAAAAGGCCCTAAAGATTTTTAACAAAGAAAATCACAGGTCTTAAATCCTTCAACTACCTCAATAGATTAGCATGATTCTTCTTATACTCAGCAGCCAAGAGTCTGCTGTGAGGTCACTTTTCTAACTATGAAAGTCCCAGCCCTATTTGATTTCCTATTTTTTTACAAAACCAGTGACTCTGCAAACACCCACAATAAGGACCTAAAAATGTACACCAACAAATAAACAAGACTCACTAAAGTGATAGTTTCCTAACTCAATGTATTCCTGGACTATGGAATAAATTACCACTACGGGTCAAATAAAGTACTGCTTTGGTTATTTTAATGCTAGTCTTAATGACTAGATACAGATTTTCACCAGTGTCATCACGTACAGACTAGTTTATTTGGGAAATGAGCTCTATTAAGTGCTTGAAAAGGGTGGTAAGAACTTACAAATATGTCTGCTTAAAGGTGTATATAGCTAGGCATCTTATGGTCCCTATGATCACCTGTCTTGTAGGTTACTAAAGTTCTATGTTCCTAAAGACCAGGGAAAGTATCTGCTGTGTGTACAGTTTGATATTGTACTCAGAAGCATATCGCATTAAAGAAAGCATGCAATATAATGAGTAAGGACATTTGACCAGAAGAGAATAGTATTAGTTCTGCAATATAGTAGACATTGTAAATGGGATTATAACCAGGATTTTTGGAACTAGGCACCAACTAACAGAATATGTCATTTCACCCTAGGTTATTCTGTTTCCAGTGTAATTGAAAGTGGTGTCCTTTTGTTGTGCTGCCATTTCTGCATTGTTGCTTGCTACTGGCTTATGGGGGGTGCATTACATGCTATATGACTTGTCAGAAAGTAGTCACTGAATATTTAAGTTGCTGTTTTCATTAATTTGAGTACAAGAGACTGGCCAAATCAGTACCATCTCTAGTTTCATAGAAAAAAAAAATAGATGGCAATTGCATGTGTGGAGAACAGCCCACATGACCATATGAAACAGCTGCATTTGTTTTAAATACCTATGGTCGAGTTTAAATGTAATCAGCAAAATAGTGTGTATATTGAGAAATTTAAACACTGTTTATGGTAATTGTGGACTGGTGGCCAAGTAAAGCTATAGCTGCATCAGAGGCATAGTTGGGGACGAACAAGGGGCATGACTGCCTGGGTATAAGGTCTTAGGGTGAGTGATCGCAGATATCAATAGTATGGAAGTGTAGTGCCAGCATTCAGAAATCAATGTGGATACCAACTAAAAATCATATAAGATTTTTAAACGCACTTGATGAAATCCCCATGAAAAAGAATTCCATTACTTTGGATGACTTTATCTACCCTGTCAATAAAATGAAGTACCTATACCTTCAATGTAGGATATGCCCAAAAGGTCTTAGATTTAATAACAAACCCACTAGAGGATGCAGTACACTTTACCTAGTCCTATTCCCCTCTTATCTTTTTCCTCAGTTAAGTTGAATCATAAATTAGTGACTTTTACCTTCAAAATTTCTAAACTCACTGAATCCAATATTTCAGAATTCAACAACCTAGATTTATCAGTAAAAGACAGATAAGCCTGCATATTTGAACTGCTACTTACTGAAATCGGTACACCTTGTTTGCTGTAGCATAGACTAGATCCAGGCCTGCTGAATCTAGCTTTGTTTGCATAACTTGAGCACTAATCCAGGCATTCTTTAAAGTATTCAGTTGTATTTATTACTGCTTGGTAGTAACTTGATTAAAGTGTAGCTATCATTCTAAGTCTTTTGGATTAAGCACTTGGGCTTCAGACCAGTTGTTTTACATTAGGAAGGTGTGTGGCCTGCACTGTGGTGGCAGGACAGGTAGCTTACATCCTTCTAAGTTGGGAACTGCTGATTGAGGGCTCAGTGTCTGTTATTCTAAAAGTGTATTAGTTCTGGTTTAAGCACTTGGTCTTCAGGCCAGTTATTTTACATTAAGAAGGTCCGTGGTCTGCACTATTGTGGGAGGAGAGGCTGGACTCTGCCCTTCTGAGCTGGGAACTTCTGGTTAAAGGCTTATAGTGCCTGCATATTTGAACTGTTTCTTACTGAAATTGGTACACTTTGTTTGCTGTAGCATAGACTAGATCCAGGCCTGCTGAATCTAGCTTTGTTTGTATGCTTGTTGTTTGTTTGCTTGTTATTTCCCTGAAATGCTAATTTCACCTAAAACACGGCTTTTCAGTGCTTCTGTGGATCCCTAGTGATATCTGCATTGCTTACTGTACTTATTTCCTTGTTTCACTTGAAAGAAAGTTACTGTTTGTCGTTTTTGCATTTAAGTTACCTGTAATACATTGCATTTAAATTACCTGGCACTTGCTCACTAAGTCAGCACTAAAAAATTAAAAGCACTACACCGTCACAAACTCCCCTTGAGTACCTTGTTCCCCATTGGCCCTTTTTTCAATTATAAAGGAATTCCCAATACTACTCTAGCATGTCCAAAGTTCAGTTGTCAATCTCCTCTCCGGTCCAGCTGGTGAATCTGGGAATCTTGAGGCAATGTTACAACTGCATCAAGTACACAGACAACCCTCTCCTCCTCCCAACAAATTCCAACACATGTGAGAGATGCAACCATATAGAGAAACTGGAGGCTAAGCTCTCTCAACTCAGTACTGGCGTAACCAGTCAGGAGGAGAAGGAAACCACACTCACTACAATTCCAGTCTAACATAGACCTATCACAACAGCAAACCAAACACATAAACACACAAAAACATACTCGGAGGCTCTAAATAAAAATCTGCCTAAGCAGCAGAGACCTCCAAAGCAGACACCCAAGCAACCGCTACCCCAAAACAAAACATGTGCAACACATAGCTCACAAAGCCAGTGTGCCAAACAGTCACAGCCCTTAAGGCTAAACAACATACCTGATACACTTGTAATAGGTGAGTCTATCGTCAGGCACACTGACGTCCCGGTCACCAGGCTGAACAAGGAGAAGGTCACGGTGAGCTGCCTGTCGGGCGCTAAGATCCGCCACATGACACAAGCACTCAGGTCACTCCAAGGCAAGTACAATATGACTCAGTCATTGTCCATGCTGGTGTGAATGACCTGAGACGTACCTCCCTGGACTACATGAAAAGAGACATAGAGGAGCTCTCTGAGCATGTAGCCCAGGCCGGTATGACCCTGACCTTGAGTAGCATCTTACCCTCACCAAGAATGATGCCACAATATGAAGACAAGATGATCAATTTCAACAACTGGCTTAAGTATTGGTGTCATTCAAAGGGGATCCAATGCCTGTCAGCCTGGGATGACATGCTCGACAAGCCACGATGCTTTGCTAGGGATGGCTTGCACCTGTCACTCCTGGGCTTTTGGATATTGGCAAAGGCTCTTGCTACCCCCATAGTGCCTTTTTTAGGCAAGGCTCAAAAGACAAACCCACCTCCATAAGTATCACAAGGGATAAGAAACTAAGAGTAATGCTACTCAAAACCAGAAGTCTATGCCTCAAAATGCATGCACTCAAAACTCTCCTTAGCATGGAGAACATCGATATCTATGCAGTAACAGAAACTTGGTTCAAGGCTCCCGAGAGCACCCCAGCACTACCAGGTTATACCTCATACCATGCTTTTCGGCCCCAAAACTTGGACCGAACCACAAAAGGAGGGGGAGTATCAATATTCATCAAAGATACCCACACCTCCAGGTTGGTGGCACAGCATGAAGCATCAGAGACTATCCATGTGCAACTAACAGTGGGTAAAACTGCCTTCCAGTTTATAGCCTGTTAAAGACCACCCTCCAAAACCCAGGAACCCCACTTGTCCTTCCTGAGAACACTAGAAAATATGAAGGTCTCTCCAAACACCATTATATTGGGCGACTTCAACTACCCAAACATAGACTGGGAGCATTACTCTAGCTCCAACACCCTAGCCCAAAGGTTCCTAGAATTTATAAACTCAGATGCTATGGAACAACTTGTTACCACTCTCACAAGAGGGGAAAACATACTGGACCTGATCATCACCAACATGGGGACTCTGTGCTCCAGACCCCCACTGGTAAGATCAGACCATAAACTAATCTCAGTGGATATTCACATCCCGACCCCACCCCCTGCCCAGAAAACCACAGTGAAAAACTTCTCTAAAGCAAATTTCACACTCCTCAAAACCGAGGTGGAATCCTTCAAAGCCCCCGGGCCTGTGGAAAATACGGCCCAGACCACAGAATCCTTTATAAACACATTCTATGAATACCTTCAGGAATGCATGGATCATGCAATCCCAAATAATATCAAGACCCAATCCCCCAAAGGCAGACGTCCTGTCTGGTGGACCCCAGCCATAAACAAACTATACAATAGGAGGAGGAAGCTACTACATGATAGAGCAGAATCCCAAAAAGGGAAGGCATCTCTGATCAGTATTAGCAAAAAACTACGGGCACTCATAAAATTGTCTAAGGCCAGCTTCAAGAGAAAAATTGCACAGGACACTAAGGATAATCACAAGGCTTTCTTTAGTTATGTTAGGAACCTGGGTGGGAATTCCCAGATATGCTCAGAATTAGTTCAAAATGACAAAAAATACACCAAACCCACAGACATTGCCAACATCCTAGCTGACAGGTTCAGTGCAAACTTCTCCCCCCCCACAAAATGGGCAAATATCTATCCCAGCAGAGTGCTGCCCCCCTGACATCTCAGATGCTCAGGTAAGAGCCGCCCTCTCCAAAGCAAAAAACACAGCATCAATGGGACCAGACGGTGTCCCGGGCTATGTCCTACATGAACTCCAAGAAGAGCTAAACCGAAGCATAAAACTACTGTTCAATCTCAGCCTTACTACAGGATATGTACCCAAAGAGAGGCGTACAGCAACAGTGGTCCGTCTCCACAAAGGTGGTGCCTCAACGGTTCCTGGAAACTATCGCCCCATAAGCCTGACTAGCTTGGTCTGCAAAGCTATGGAAAGGATCATCATGGACCTCATAAATAAAGATATTGGGGACCTACAGACACTGTATCCTACCCAGTTCGGCTTTGTTAAAGGCAGATCCTGCCTCTTAAACCTGGTCGATTTATTTGAAACAGTCAACAAGGCCATTGACGAGGGGAAGGTGGTCCACACAGCCTACCTGGACCTCGTAAAAGCCTTTGATACAATACCCCACTCGGGCATTATAGATAAGCTCACCAGCTTAAATATAAACCCCTAAGTCACTAGATGGGTTGCAAACTGGCTCAAGGATAGAACCCACATGTTTAGAATTGCTGGAGCCATGTCAGACTCCAAACCAGTTACAAGTGGCGTCCCACAAGGCTCAGTCCTGGGACCTCTCTTGTTTGGTATATATTTCTTGGAGGTACAGGCCAACACGGAAGGACTGTGGCTGACCAAGTTTGCAGAGGACTGCAAATTGGGCGCCATAATCGACTCTCCAGCTGACACAAGCATCCTCCAAAAGGGCCTCATAGAAACAGACAGCTGGTGCCAGAGCCATGGCCTCAAGCTGAATGTCAAAAAGTGTATAGTCATCCCCTTTGGCAAAAACAAAGTGCCCACAAATTACCACATAGGTGGTAATCCATTAAGTACAGAAGAAGTAATTAGGGACCTGGGGACCCAAGTTGATAGCAATCTCTCATTTGACAACCACATGGCCAAAGTGGTTAGAAGAACATTTTATATAGCCCACCTAATCATGAAGGGATTCACATCTAGATCAGGGGAGGTCATCATGCCTCTTTACTCATCCCTCATCAGGCCCATAATTGAGTACAATGCCCCTTTTGGGATGTACCTTACCAGACACCTGCAGCAACTGGAAAGACCCCAAAAGTACCTCACCAGGAGGATCAAAGGGCTCAAACAGATGCCATATGCTGCCCGGTTAAAGAAACTCCAGCTCTACTCAGTGGCATACTGCCTGCTCAGAGGCGATCTGTGCCTGACGTATAAAGCCATGTCCAACCCGGAATTAATGGACATGCTGCACCTCAGAAAATCCAAATCCCATCGAGCTACGTGCTCAGGAGACTTGAACCTCAGCACTAAAATAAATAGGACATGCTGGAGGGACAGATTCGTAACCCAGAGGCTCCATTCACTCTGGAATAAAATCCCAGTCCAGGTTAGGCAGAGTCCCTCATTGACTCTCTTCAAGAGGAATCTTGATGAGTGGATGGGAGATCGTAGGTTTACCCCGGGTATCACTTCTGTGTCACTGTTAGACAGAGGCACAGTATACTAACCTCGAAAAAGGGCATAGCAAAATTAATTTAAAATGGGTGGCGAAAGCCAAGCACACTCTGGCTAGGCTTATAAATGCCCTAGGGCAGATAGCCTAGTATGAACCTATGAACCTATGGAAATACTGGAGAAGGGAATCTCTAAAGAGTACACTGATAATAGGGACTTACAAGTACTTTCATTGCAATATGTGTGGATTTACAAATCATTTTTGTCTTAGTACTAATATAACCTTTAAGTCTCCAAGTTTTTTCACATGTAGTTCTGAATATCTGTTTTTGCAACCTCATATAACACCTGCAGGCATTTTATGTAAATTTGTTTACAAGACAATGTAGAAGTAGAATTTCTGAACATATGCACACTATTAAGAATAAAAGAGTTGTTAATACTCTTTGTAGGCAATGTTTATCAGATACGTCAAACTATATCAGTTACAAATTATACACTTGCAGATAGTGTAAGTGAAACTGTACAAGCAAAGTCAAGAAAATAAAAGTGTAAAATCTAAAATATTTAAAGTTCAGAAGTTCTACAGATGAAGACTATAAACACAAAACAATTATTAAACAAAACTAAGAAAACTTGCAAGAAACTGTGACAAAGTTACAAAGACACAAATAATCCAAATGTGTACACAAAAAGAATCATGAGAAAAACAATGAATCAGATTTAACACCAGAAAATAACGTTGTTGCCATATCACTAAATATGTCAACGATACAGGAAATATATGTAGAAGGGCATGCAGCACATCAAAAAAGATGTGTAAAATGGTGAAAAAAGGAAAAAGATAGTATACATATTACGGAACTGAATATGTGAGGCAACATTACAGGTCAATCTGGTGGAGGACAAGTAATTCAAAAAAGGCAGCGTCCAACCAGAGGAAAGACATATTTTTACTAATTTTTATTTAACATTTGTTTACCGGGAAAGTCTGACTTCCAACAAAGTCAATTTTACACAGAGGCCCAGAGAAAAATGCTCTACATGCACAGAAGGCACCCCAGCCAAGAACTGAACCAGAGAACCTCTTGCTGTGAGGTGACAACACTACCGCTGCACCACTGCACCATCCAAAACTATGGATGATTGAAGGACTAATATGAAATGCAAGAACTTAAACTGTTTTCAAAGGTATGCAAATGTTCCATCAAAGCAAGAATAATATAAACCAGAAATACGATATGCAGACAAAAGACATAGTAAATAAAACCCCAGCCATATCTATAAAAAGCAAATAAGACAGTATATGTTTACAACTTAAATGTACCACTAAGATAAAAGGTTATTTTGAGGCAAATGCAATAATAAATCAAATAAATAGAATAATTTCCTTTTAGTCCTTCCAGCACTGTTCATAATAATGGACTTAGGGTCATTTAATTGTCAGTAAATAGCTGATAGCCCTTCTTTTTATTCTGAGAACACAAAGTTAAACAAAAACCTGGCTATTTTTAACTGCAGTTCTTGAAACGTTTATGTAGCCATTTACACATCATGCTTGATAATAGACACACCTCCAAGGCTTTAAACACAAGAATGCATGAACATACTTAGATTATTAGTTAAAGAAAAACAAGAAAATGTTGTATTCAACACAATATAGTGTAGATTTTTAAACATTGTGTGTGTGGTGTGTGTGTGTGTGTGTGTGTGTGAATGTAAGAAAAACTCCACGGGATATACACAATTTTACAATAGTTACACAAAATTAAATACAGTAGTAGAACAGTGAAAAATAACAGATAATACACAATTTGTTAAAAAAGACATAACATTTCTAATCCTAGGTAATGATTTACAAAAGTGAGAAATAATGTAGTCTAAACAAATTAAAAGTACAGACATTTCAGATGAAAAAACATGTAAGTAAAACATTTATGTACAGATAAAAAAACAAGCTTTTTTTTGGAAATTAGAAATATGAGGACACGACAGAGAGAAGAAAGTGAGGTGGGAGAGGTAAAAGGTGGTATATAGTGGAGAAAGGGAACGGGTTGGGGGAAGTTTATGAGGTATAGGGTAGGAGAGGAAGTAGAGGCAAAGGATAAGAGAGCACAGTGATAGAAGGCTGAGGTATATAGTGTATGGGAGATGGTGTTAAACAGTTTATCAGTTTATGTGGTAGGTTCTTTTTTCTCATTTGTTAATTTTTTAATGTTGTGACACACTGCTTTCTAATATACACATAAGTGTGTGTTTGTATATGTATATATATATATATATATATATATATATATATATATATATATATATAGTAAGAAAATTAACCTACCTACTTTATCTGATGATCTCTATTTATATTGAGATGAAAATGTTTACAATAATAAAATTATATAATAAATGTAATAGAACAGACTAACATTTGTTTGTTTATTTTTCTTTCTCTCTCTCTCTCTCTATATATATATATATATATATATATACACACACACACACACACACACACACACACACACACACACTGTGTATATTAGAAAGCAATGTGCCACAACATTAAAAAATTAACAAATGGAAAAAAGAAAATCAGGGATAAACTGGGAAATGGATGTTCCAGATATGAGGCAACATTAACAGTCAATCTGCAAATAATCTGCAGAACAATCTCCTCACAAATGGCAATGCCTATCCAGTAAAAAGATGCATGAAATGCAAGAAATTAAACAATTTTCAAAGGTATGTAAGCATTTCAGTAAAACAGACAGAATGGATCTAGGACTATCTACCAAACGCCCACAACACAGAAATCAAAACGGCCGAACACACTTTAGCGAAAGTGCTTTTCACCAAAAAAGCACCTTCTTTAAAGTGTAAATAAAAAAATAAATAAAATTAAAAAAAAAAAAAACACAGAACTCATGTTTACACAGGAAGGCAAGCCCCCCTGCACCCCCTTACTTTTATATTCTCACTCCAAGATCGCCCTACAGTGGGGAAAAGGGAATATTCCCTTATCCCCACTGTGCCGCGATCTCACCAACATCCATTTCCCCATGTTTTTCTCTTTTTTAGCACACTTTTGCAAAAGTGCTTTTTCTGTGAAAAGCACTTTTGCAAAAGTGTGCTTGGCCATTTTACTTTCGGTGAAACAGTAATATGCCTATCCAGTGAAAAGATGTATGAAATGAAAGAAATTAAACAGTTTTCAAAGGTGTGTAAACATTTCAGTAAAACAGACAGAATACAACTGAGAAAATATATATTTTGCAAACAAAGGCAGAAGCTTGTACAAGCAATATATTTCAAAGCAAAAGCAAAATATGGCACATGATAGTAAAGATTAAGAAGATTAAAATACATGTGTTTATACCACATGTGGTAGAGACAATTAAACAAGATCATAAGTAACTGTAAAATAATGAATATTAAAATGAAAATGTTGACAGGGTCAGGTACTTCAGTAAATATAACAGTGACATATTGAAAGCTAAAACCATAGCCTAAGTTTTGAAAAAGAAATGCAAAAGTAGATTGTTACAATTTAGAGGTACTACTACAAATGAAAGGTGCATGCAAAATAAATGAAAGAAAAAACTTTCCAATAGTAAACAAAAGCAGACTTCACTTTTAAGTTACCTAAGTACGGAGCCGCAGAGTGAGAGACACATACTAAAGCAGTAACAAAATATAAGGACAGTCTTGAAAACATTTTATATGATTATTATGATTCATTTGAAGGAAAAGGAAAAAAATAACTACTGAGTAAGGTTTCATATACAGCCAGACATACAGCTAGTAGTTGAACCATGCAGGAAGATATCATTCCATCCAAGAAAGAACATAGAAAAAGAATTAGAAAATGTACTGAAAATGGACGTTCCTTTAAATGTGAACTTCTCCGTATTGCACAACCAAAACAAAAGTAACCAGTGGAAGTAAGAAAGCATATAGACACAATGCTGGAAAATAACACAATACAGAGGAAAAGCCATCTTACCCCAGCAGTGGATGGTACCATAAATGAACTTAAAAGCACTAAGCTGGTCAGAAAATTTGATTTAAGGCTGTGCAGTTACCATCCAGAAGTGACTGCAGATAGCAGTAGCAACTTTATTACAATATTTTCAAGCCTTGTAAAGTTCATAAGGAATAACCAACTGTTTTTTTAGGAGGGATAATCACAGCATCAATCATAATTCAGCATAAAGGGTAAGGAATATGAAATGTTAACTGAGATGGCATAAACATATCTGGTAAAGCACAAAAAGCATGATTTATTCAAAAAATTACTTGAAACCCTGAAAAAGAATTGACACTAAAAAAACAGATGCATGAACTTTACAAATAGCTTCTTAAGTTCTATTTTGACATAAAAAATGTTACCAAATACAAATGATATAAAATATTTATAAGAAATGTTCCCATCAAACAATGCAAACAATAGGCATGGCCACCTATGGTTCATCAGAAACTTGTTTACAATTATAACAACTTTCAAGAATTAAGGGAAAGGACAACATAGTTTGAATGGGCAGATATATATCAAAATGCACATAACTACTTAAAACAAAGTTTAAGCAACAGTGATGCCATACTTTAACTGTGAAACGGTGTTAGAGGTTGATACAAGTTCAGTGGGCTTGGAAGACGCTCTAAGCCAAGTACAAAATAACAGGTAAAAAAAAAAACAGATCATTGTCAGATATAAAAAGTGATATTCATAAACAGAAAAGAAAGCATTGGCTATAATTAGGGCCTATTACTTTCATGTATATTTGGAAAAGAGTTTACACTGACAATTGATCACAATCTACTGTGGTAAACTTAAGAGTCCCAAATCAAAACAACTACTTAGAATGGAAAGATGGTCACTGAGGTTCATTTGACAGTGCAAAATACAGAGTAAAAAAAAGAAATGACAACAATGCTGACAACATTTTGAAACATACAGCAGTTGCAAAAGGGAAAAATAAAAACATGATAAATCTGTAGAAGATTATATGAATATGATAGCAGGCTATGCAATATCAATAGCTCCGACTGAAAGAAACAGACAATGAGACAGAAAAGATATAATATTACATGTGAGATAATTATTTTGAATAATACTTGTATAAAGAAAAATAATATATGACCCAGGTGCAAAGTTTGCAAAAAATAAAGGGAAATGCAAAGATGACATAACAGTGTCTGTTGATATTAACTATCAAGGAATCATATTGTAAAATGACTCAGTATTTCTCCATTCCACAAAATAAAATTCAACGTCTTTTGTAGTGTTCTGCAGTGGTTATCCAGAAAATATATTTATGCTGAGAGTCCTGTGGTGCTATGTATAAAAATGGTTTATCGAAATTTTCATTTACTGATGGCATTTTATTAAAAGTATATTTGGCAAATCTTCAAGTCAGTGAGTGTTAAATTGGTTAAATGGAATAAGGTTTGCATTTAGAATAGTGCTAGTATGAGATTTTTTAAGATGATGTAATGTAGACAAGCATCACAGGAATATACTTACTACAAAAACACCTTCATGTAGGGTTAAACATTTGGAAAACTAACTTTCTTTGGTTCTTCAGCTGTACATTTACACAAGAAGTGCTCCTGCAATAAGTAACTCCCTGTGATAGTCAGCACTTGTAACTAATAGTGAGTAAAGACTCAGAAAAACCATATAGCTTTGAACATAGGATTGTTTATTAAATATCTGTATACAAAATGCATTTTAATGATACAATGGCACTATTTAAAAAAAAAGTTACTTTTTAATAATGACATTGAAAAGTTGCCTATATTCACAGGTCCACTACTGCCTTTCACTGTATCTGAATGCAGTTTTCTAACTCAATATTGCCTCCTGTTCTACTTAAAAATACTACATTGCAACAGCGATATTCTTAAAAACGTATCCAAACAAAATTAACCAGGTCTGTACACTGTGTTAACTGTAAATCTGTCTGTAGTTATCAGCATCACTGTGAATGCTGTACCCTACGAACATATAAATGCACATAATGTTTTCATTCTGCAGAGTATGACTTTTACACTTATAACATTATCTTCATGTGTAATTAACACATTCTGTTTTACCTATTACACTGCAGGTATACTAATCACTACTGCATGTACATCAGTATTACTGACCACTCCAGTTAAAAGACAGATGAGGTTTATTAAAAGTAATAAAACACTATAACTAAAAAGGATTACAATAATACAGGAATCAAGACTTAATTATTTTTTTCTGACCAGAAGACCACAGTATAAACATAGCAAAATACGACAACGAAAACAAATTAGTGCAAAATACCATTATATAATTGCAATAAATCATGCCTGGGTATAGGTAATGCTGTGTTTCTCCACAGCTGATTTGTAGATCACTTGGATTGTGCCCTCTTAACCAAACCACACTAATTATGAGTAAACAGCCATTATTCACACCAAGCATGTTTTATTGCTAAAACAAGCTACCTGATAGAACAAGGGCAATGCTCAACTGATCCCTGAAGCTGTATGTATAAAAACAATATCTGGCAAGCTATACTTACAACACTGCTGCATTTCCCATTATAGTGAAACATTCTGAAATCACTCACTATAGCAGTTTCCTCAAATGATGAAGACTGCTTCTCTGGGGAGACCTAAGCCTAAGCAAGCCACCAAATATTATGACCTTAAGACATTAATAATTTTCTAATGATTTTTCATATAGGATCCCATACACGCAGAAGAATAACAGCCAGTTAATACGGGTATCCATCCATCCATGTTTACGAGACAGTTCCTGTGGTGACCCCATTAACAGCCAATGCCATTTGTGGAGTTTACTGGCAAACAAGGAATAGAAATAGATTTCCAGTCCTTTCTTCCATATCACACACATACACATGCACACCACATTGGTATGTGATCTGTACATTAGTAGTAAAAGAGTTCTGTAAATTATGTAAACCAAATACTGGTTATTTGAAGAGACAAGAGTTTGTGTGTGTCTGTGATATGGAAGAAAGGCATATATGTTGTTAGGGATGTTGGTCTGCTTCTGTACAGTGTATTATAAACTCTCCTACAGGGAAGTTTAGGGATTTTTTTTTTCGTTTGAAGAAAGCTCACTCTAGCCTATAGGAATTAAATTTTAGTTCAAGATGTCAGAAGTCCATGCAACTTCATTATGAGGCCTTGGATTATCTGGTCAGGGGAGATACTACTAGGTCAGTATGGAGGTGAAAGCCTAAAAAACAGGAAGGTGAAACAGTGCAGCACTTGTTGGGCTGTAATGTTTCTAAGGAAGTTTTAGAGTGATGCAGGGTATATAAGATATTGTCAGCAAAAAAGAGGCAGATCAAAGGTTAATAGTTGGTTTAAAGATCAAGTGCAAAGGTTTAAAAGAATTATACAAAACACATTACCTTTAAGCATATTCTTTGCCCTGCTTATGATAAACTTTTCATAATAAAAGAAAGTGCTTGTGTAGAGTTTGGGGATAAAATAAACTTTTAAAATTTCTGCTGAAACCAGAAGCCTAGAATAAATGGCTGCCAATGTCCTGCCTCAGTCAATACATCCTAATTGGCAAAGTTAAAGCATTCAGGCTGAGAATTATTAATTAGTAGTCAGTTAACTGTAGAACTGTTAAATTAACAGTTTGACAAAAAGCTGTTTTACAGTTATTTACAAATCAGTGGTGATCACCTCCACCACACACCTGTTCCAAAATAAAAAAATAAATAAATACATAAAATAACAGTGAGGATTATTACCATTTATGCAACCTAATCACTATTTTCCATGAGTCCAAAAAAAAAAAAAAAAAAACATCATCAATATGAAGAAAACATCCCTTCCAAGAGAACATCATGGCAACTGTTTGCACGGATTACCTTTCAAATATTGAAAGACCAGACTCCAGAACATTATTTTCGCGAGACGAAAATAATGAAAGTCAAAATCCTGAATCACAGACTTTTTCCCAGGACAAGTAAACACTTGCCCATCCTAGGGATTACGCCCTTTTCCTACTGTAGTGTGATCCCAGAGTTGGTATATATACCTGGGGGGTGCACCCCCCCAACATCGGGGTTGTGTGGTGGGCTTAGCCCCCCACCTAGGTGGGTTTCAGATGGTTCAGTGTGTACTGTGTAGTTTTGAGCAAGTGTTTACTTGCCCTAGGAAAAAGTTCATGATTTGGGATTTTAACTTTCGTTATTTTCGTTTAGCAAAAATAACTTACAGGATTCTGGTCTTTCGTTATTTGAAAGGTAAACCAGTGGCAGCTGGTGACTTCATATCAAAGTGGGGCTGCAGGAGATGGCTGAATGAGTGGGGTCAACTAGAAAGGGGTGGAGCTATGCTGAAAACCACAAAAATTGGGATTTTAATTAAATAGGCTGCCCTGGGTGACAAACCGTCATTATGAGAGTCCAACATAAAATGAAGTGTAGAAGAAAAAAAGAATATTTCAATGCATTGGCTACATGACAGCTTACTTAATATCTAGATGGAAACAAAAAGGTTGTGAGGCATGAAAAAATAAATTACTTTTTAAATACATTACTAGAATGCCAGTCAAAATCCAGTAAAAAAAAAAACAAGCAGCACTCATCTCAAACCACTTCTTCTTGCACTGCAGTTCTAATTATAATTTATATTCAACTTTACAAAAGTACCAAGTAACATGCTGAAAGTAACAATCTCTGTGATACCCCACTTGTAAAAATGTTTTTTTTATCCAAAAAAGACCTGCTGCCTGACAACAGTTATCTACTTTTTCATGGGGAAAACATGATCAAAGTAAAAAATGAACAGAAATTAAGAAGCAAGCTAAAGATAACGTGCTTAAAGGATTATTGCACAGGTCATGGACCACACATGATAGATTGGCATTCTGTTTAGTTTACGGGTATAGCCTGCAAAGATGACTGCAAGTCTCCAACAAATGTAATGAGCTTCTAAAAATACTGTAATCCTGTCCTTTATTACAAATACTGTCTTATGCATTTCAATACCCAAGACATTATCTAGTTATGTAAATATTCTCTGCATGGCAACAACAAAAAGGCTTTCAATGTTGGTAATTCTTTAACAGTATGCTTATTAAAGCTTACTTGCATCTTACAATCTCAGACAAGCTTACCTGATGGTCATTAAAGCATTGCTACAACCACAGAGCAACAGGCACTGCAACAACGTGCATTTTCTGAATAATAAGAAGCATAAATCAACAGTATAAAAATATGACAGAAAACCAGAACATTCTGTAAAATAAAGGACAGATGAAAAGCCACTGTAGTACTTGTGTCTGCCTTGGATGGGGGGATACTCCACACACCTACACTGCTCCTTACCTTGCTTGGACACATCCAGAGTCACTACATGGGGAAGTGGGGTGCAACAAGTATGTCACAATTTGAAATGGCTCTGGCTGACGGTGATGGCTCTGACACATTTGTCATACCTCTCAACCTCAGAGCAAGAAATCTGGACAAACCCATAAATAGAAATGTGACAAAGGCCCAAAAATAAGGACAATTTTTAAATATTGCTCTTATAAACCTAGAAAGATGACAGATAGTAGGTCTTGCATTAGTATGAATTCTCTGAAGGGTATGAAATCTGAAACTCAAATGTCTGTCATTATATTCTAACTTCAACCTTTAATGATTTGCCACTAATTTGCCAGAAAACCACAATTTTATGAAAAACGGACCAAAAAATGTGATGCAAAAATATAAAATAGCCACACAATACACCTGGGAACCTGTTAAAGAAGAGACACTTTTTTAATATTAGTACTGTTAAGTTGAACAACTGACAAAATAAGAGAATCTACATGCATTTCTGAAATAAAAGTAATCTATAACTCTGATCATTACAATTATTTATTAACTGTAAACCCTCCAAGTTTTCTTCTAAAATGGCCATTTTACAGAGGGATTATTAGGGGGAGAGCAACATTTTGAGCCAAACTCAGTGACAGTTGAGAGGTTTGGATATACCTAATTCTATAAAGCGATTTATTTGCACATACCTCTCAACCTCTTTATGCAGAAAATCTGGACAAGGCCAAATATATTGGAAGAACATACAAACAGTATTAAAACTTGCCCTTGTATAAACTTAGACAGTTGATGGAATAAAAGGTCTTGCTTTAGTATGCATTTTTCTGAAGGGTATGAAGTCTGAAACTCAATGTCAGTCATTATTTAGTGACTTCATTCCTAAATGATTTACCAGAAAACCACAAACTTTATGAGAAACAAACCAAAAATAAGAAGCAAAAATCTATTAATTCTGTGAAAATCTGGACAGTTGAGAGGTATAGTGCAGCCGGGGCTGTCTTTAAGTTTGCCACCCTTCCCCCTCACAAAATTCTGGTCGAATAGGGCCTCCCTCCTGCAGCCATTCCAATGTGCCATTACTTGGCTATTTCGCCCCAATTACCATAAACACTGTAATGTGCATACTGCTTTACTTCTACAATGATTTGGATTTCATTTGAAAGTTTTATTTTACACTTTACAGCACAAACACCAATAGACATCTGCTAAACAAAGCAATGCAGTCTTACAATAAAAATAGACTTAGCATTAAAACGTCTCTGCCCTTGAAAGTCACATTCATTGAAACAGCATTGAAACCCACAGTCAAAGAAAATACATCTGGCCAGTGGCAGATAAAGATTAACTTTGGGCCGTTTTCAAATCATAGGCCCCTTGCACATGAAACATACACATGTTCTTTGATACACCTTCCTGACTGTATTAAATTATATTCCTTGTATAATACAGTACAGTTGTTAGAGGGCATTTTAAATTTGTTTTGAACATTTTCCAGTAAACAATGAAACAAAATGCATGCAACAATAATGACAAAACTGCCCAATTCAGAACATTTCCAGCATAAAAGTCTACTCAAACTTCTACAATCTACCAGTATCAGTAAATATGCACAATCTCTGCAGAAGTAAAAGTCATCGAAATAATTCCACATTAAAGAGATCTGTAACTAATGAAGAGGTTGCTGCTAGCAAACAACTTTATATTTCATTGTTTCATCTACAAATAAAGTGCCTGTTGCCCTTGAGCAATAAACTGCCTATGCTACATTAAAAAATGATAAGCTAGTAATATTGAATAGGGAATGGATGGCAAACTGATAACAGATTCATCATTACTAAATATCTCCGCCAAAGAGGACATTCTCAGGACTGCAGCATCCACCTGCTTTAAAAGTACAACACAGTACAGTATCAACAATGCATCTACACACTGTGGGAGTAGAACCCACAGTCTTCTGTATCAAAAGCAAGTACACTACCTGTTGTGCTATTAACAATACAAGCAGACTCAGCATAGGCAGCACTAGACTTCTCTTCCCCGAAGCTCTCAGCTACTTGTAAAATCCATTCAACACTCAACTGTATCTCTCAACTCTGTAGCACAGGAAATCTGGAAAAAGCCAAAATGTATTGGGGGGAGACAAAAGCCCAAAACCAGGGACACATTTTAAACATTGCTTGTATAATATTGGAAAGTTGCTAGAATAAAATGCTGTGTAACCACCAAGCATTTCACTGCCAAGTCTTGAATCCAGGACCCTGTGCACTACAGTCACAGCAACATACCACTATGCCAAATCAGCTGTTTCTTGAAAGACAGTAAGACTGAAACTTAAATGGCTATCATATAGTGAATTCAGTTCTCACCATAGCTCTCAACCTCTTAGCACAAAAACCTGGACAAAGCCACTAATGGGGGAATACAGTCCCCAAACTTATTCAGTTAATTCAGTTCTTACCATAGCTCTCAACCTCTTAGAACAAAAAAACTGGACAAAGCCAATAATGGGTGAAAACAGCCCCAAAATAGGGACAAATTTCAAATACTGATGTTATAAACTTAGAAATTTGCTAGAACAAAAGGTTTTGTGTTACCATGTACTTTCTGAAGAATATGAAGTCTGAAATTCAAATGTCTGTCATTATTTAGTAAATTCAAAATCCAGAAAACCACATATTTTATAAGGAACAGAACAGGGCAAAAATCTAAATAGTTTTCACAAGTGGTGGTGGGTAGGGAATTCAGGCTCTTCCTACCTGCACCCAAGGTACAGAGTTTGAGCCTGAGTTACTCTCTCTAGCCATGAGGTATACTTCATGAGTTACTCTGTAGCCACCAGGTGTATTTAACTGGGGCATCACACACACACACACACACAGACACACACACACAGACACACACACACACAGACACACACACACACACACACACACACACACACACACACACACACACACACACACACACACACACACACACACACCTGAGTTTGGAGTTCATCCATCCATCCCAGCTTCTTCTGAAATCCTTCTTCCTGCTGCAGCTTCAAAGTCCCAGCCATTTGCAATACAAATCCCAGCTCTGTTGAAATACAAAAGTCCTTCCCACAAGAGCAGCTATCCAGCCTGCAGACGTTGCAGCCCAATCCCCTTCCAGTCTCTGCAGTTGTAACCACATAGACTTCTGGGGCATCTGTAGTCTGATGCCTTTTTTCCTAATCCGGACTGGTTAAACAGCCATTTGGATTTCTGCATGCATGCGTGGAGTTCCAGGAATTGCTAATTATTTTTTTATTCTTTTCTTTTTATAGCAGGGGGGCTGCAGTCCAATAGCACAAGCCGCCCCTGAGGTAATCCATTTTATTACATAACAAGCAGAGGATTGCAGGAGTTATAGGAAGATGCATGGATGGTTAGGGCACAAAGCAGCGGTTTCTAGGAGTTGTTATAGAGAGCACAAATAGATATAAACAGGTGACAATAGAGCATGAGTGGAGATTCGGAATGGGTGGGCATCAGAACAGAGATGATAGGGGGGGCATAATTACAAAATTATGCATACCTGGGCAGTGGAACAAGAAGTAGATTACACCAAAGACAATATAGAGTGAATAAGACAAATGAGAGTAAGGGGGAATATGTATTCTCTGTGGATTAAATAAGGGAGAAAGGAATGAAATTAGGAGGTCTTTGACAATGCTTAGGAAGAGAAGAACCAGATAGCATGAGATGTATGAGATTGTAAATAGGGTACTTTTTAGAGGAGTGTTGGTCCTTGAAGAGTCACAAAAGGCAATATTACTTTAGAGAAACCAACTCAGGCCTTACTAAACACATTCAGTAAATGAGATAACACCCCCTATATCATGGGTACAAAATATACACTTTCAATAAGATGAGTTTCATTTGAGGCAGCCTGAGTTTGCAGAAACAGCTATAGTTTAATGCAAGTGCAGGGTTCTTGGCAGAGCTGCTGATAAATAAACTAATACATCAGTACTACTTAGAAGTAATTTGTAGCTTGCAAGCTGGAAATCCATTTAGATATTATCAATTGGTTATTTCATTGAAAATTTGAAGTTTTTCAAGCATAGACATATATTTGCACATTTAGTAATATATACATTTCTCTGTTTTCTCTCGGAGATAGGTTTCAATCATCTGACTGCATTTTTTTCATTCACAAGAGTAATTGTGGAATTCACAGAGAACTCTAGAAAACCAAAGCTATTTCTTATACGTACAAAGAAATAAAATGAAATTAAAAATAAAGGTATTCTCTTTGTTTTCAGTGCAGCACTAAATATTACTTTTGTTTCAAAAACAGTATAACAGTATAACAACTGCTGATTATCCAATGTCCTACCATAGCTCAATATCAGTCTGTGCAGTAGTTCAGCTTATGCTGTATTATATGTTTTGCACATATGTGTGTGTGTGTGTGTGTGTGTGTGTGTGTGTGTGTGTGTGTGTGTGTGTGTGTATGGTAAGAAAAAGAAAAACTTGTTTCTTTCCTGTAACTAGTCTACTTTAGATACAAATTCTTGGTTTTAGCACTTGAATTTGCTTATTCGTGCTCAGCACTTGTTCAGAACTTGTTGTTAGCACTAAATAAACTACAAATTACTACAACACTTAACCTTCCTCATTACCTAGAGGAAAACAGTTTTTGTACTTACTTTCCTCACTTGCTTAGAGAAAAACAGCTCTTGTACTCACTTTCCTCACTTGTCTAGAGGAAAACAATTTTTTATTCAGACATTTCCAAGGGTCAGCTCCCAGTGTTCTCTCCTGTCTATCTAATAAATCTGGGCATCTGTAGCAATTGCCTCATGTACACAGACAACCTTCTCCTCCTACAACCCAACACTACAACCCGTGAGAGAAGCACTTATCTAGCCAAACTGGAGGTAAAGCTCTCTCCATTCAAGACTGAATTTGACAGTCAAGAGGTGAAGGTAAACACTTGCACCACACCACACTCATCACATAGTCCCACTAAACCTACACCACCAAACTCCACACAAAGAAACACAAAAACATTCGCGGAGGCTCTCAATAATAATCTGCTCAAGCAACAGAGACCTCCAAATCAGAAACGCAATCAACCTCCACCCCCAAACACAACCCAAATGACACATAGCCCACAGACTCAGTGTGCCACTCAACCACAGCCCATAAGGCAAAACAACGTACCCAAAACACTAGTGACAGGTGACTCTATAGTTAGGCACACTGATGTCCCACTCACCAGGCTGAACAAGGAGAAGGTTACTGTCTGCTGCCTTTCGGGTGCCATGATCTGCCACATAACCCATGCACTCAGGTCACTCCACAACAAGTACAAATATGACTCTGTCATTGTCCATGTTGTTGTGATCGACCTGAGACGTACCTCCCTGGACTACATGAAAAGAGACATGGAAGAGCTCTCCAATCTTGTAGCCCAGGCAGGTATGACCCTAGCCCTGAGTAGTATCCTGCCATCGCCCAAAATGATACGGTAGTGCAAGGACAAAATGACTGACTTCAACAATTGGTTAAGCTTCTGGTGACATTCTAAGGGGATCCAGTATCTGTCTGCCTGGGATGACTTGGTCGACGGACCACGATGTTTTGCCAGAGATGGCCTGCACCTGTCGCCCCTGGGATTCCGGATACTGGCTAAGGCTCTTGCCACCCCTATAGTGCCTTTTTTAAACAAGGTTCAAATGACAAATTTACCAATGTAACAGGAACAGGCAATCAAAAACTGAGGGTAATGCTACTCAGTGCTAGAAGTCTAAATCTCAAAATGCACTCCCTCGAGGTATTCCTTACAATGGAGAACATCGATATCTGTGCAGTGACTGAGACCTGGTTCAAGGCTCCAGACTGCACCCCTGCATTACCAGGCTATAACTCATACCACACTTTTCGGCCATCTAACCTGGACCGGAACACCAAAGCTGGAGGTTTGCCCATATTCATTATGGATAACCACAGTTCCAGGGTAGTTGCTCAGTACAATGCATCCTAGGTTATCCAAGTGCAACTAACTCTGGGAAAAACTGCAATCCAAATTGTAGCTTGCTACAGATCCCCCACCATGCCCCAGAATTCCCACTCCTCTCTTCTTAATATATTGGAAAATATTAGGGTTCAACCAAACACCCTAATAATGGGTGATTTCAACTACCCCACCATTAACTGGGAAAACTACTCATCTACCAACTCCTTTGTTCAGCGCTTTCTGGAATTCATAAATCCCAATGCCCTGGATCAACTTATCCACACCCCCACCAGGGGCAACAATATCCTAAACCTAGTCATTACCAACATGAGTGACCGGTGTTCCACACCTGAAGTCAGCTCCTTGTTGGTCAGATCCAACCATAAGCTAATCACCCTAGATATCCACATCCCACCCCTCCACCCCCATTAAGGAAACCACGGTAAAAAAATTCTCCAAAGCCAACTTCATGCTTCTTAAGACAGAAGTGGTGAACTTCATGACACCCATGTAGATAGACAATACAGGTACAACTGATGAATCCTACACAAATGCACTCTATAAGCACTTAAACGAGTGCAGGTATCGTGCTATCCCAAACAGAACCAAGATGCTATCCTCCCAAAAAAAAAAAAAAGCCAATCTGGTGGTCCCCTGCCATAAACAAACTCTACAACAGAAGGAAGAAACTGTTGCAAAAGAGAGTAAAATCCCATGAGTGGAGGAGCTCCCTGGTCAGGACTCAGTAAGAGGCTAAGATCCCTTATAAGATCCTCCAAAGCTAGCTACAAAAAACAAAATCATCACTGATTCTAAGGACAACCACAAAGCATTCTATAGCTATGTCAGGAATCTCAACGGCAACACCCATATCTGCTCTGACTTACAGCAAAATGGCATGAAAATTACAGAACCAAATGATATTGCCAACATCCTGGCAGATGGGTTAAGTGCTAACTTTATCCCACTCTCACCCCCTAAAAGGCCCATATCTATACAGGAAGAATGCAGGGTTCCTGTAATCACAACTACGCAGGTAAAAGATGCATTCTCTAAAGCACTCTCTAAAGCCAAAAACACAACATCCCAGGCTGCATTTTACATGAACTTCAGAACGAACTGGCTCCCCACCTAAGCACCGTGTTCAATCATAGCCTCACATCAGGCTTTGTGCCCACTGAATGGTGCACAGCAACAGTTATCCCACTCCACAAAGGGGGAGCAACCACTGATCATGGGAACTATCACCCTATTAGCCTGATGAGCCTGGTCTGTAAGGCCATAGAACGTATCATCATGGAACTCATAAACAAAGACATTGGTAACCTCCAAACTCTTGACCCCACTCAGTTCATGTTTGTGAAAGGCAGATCATGCCTCCTGAACCTGATCGACTTCTTTGAGGCAGTCACCAAAGGTGTAGACGAGGGTAAGGAGGGTCACACAGCCTATCTTAACCTCACCAAGGCTTTCAATACCATCCCCCACTCTGGAATTATAGATAAACTCACTAAACTAGGTATAAATCCTTACATCACAAGATGGGTTGCCAACTGGCTCACTGACAGAACCCACACTGTAAAAGTTGCAGACTCCAAATCTGACTTCAAACCAGTGAAAAGTGGAGTACCACGGGGTTCAGTCATGGGACCTCTCCTGTTTGGTATCTAATTCTCTGAAGTACAGGCTAACACAGAAGGCCTTTGGCTAATGCAGTTCGCAGATGACTGCAAACTAAGAGCCAAAGTCGAGTCCCCAAATGATGTGGAGATCCTACAGAAGGGCCTCACTGAGACAGATGCCTGGTGTCAGAGCTATGGCCTCAAACTCAATGCCAAAAAGTGCACTGTCATCCCCTTTGGTAAAAACTCTGTACCCATGAACTACCACATAGGCAGCAGTCTACTTAACGCCGAATGTGCGATAAGAGACCTTGGGACCCAGGTGGACAGTAGTCTCTCCTTTGATAATCACATCTTCACAGTAGTCAGGAAATCCTTCTACATGGCGCACCTCATCACAAAAGGGTTCTCATCCAGGAAAAAGGAGGTCATTGTTCCCATCTACTCGACACTCATTAGATCCATTATAGAGTACAACACCCCTTTTGGAATGTACTTCACAAGACATCTGCAGTAGCTGGAAAGGCCACATAAGTACCTCACAAAGAGGATTACTGGCCTCAAACAGATGCCCTACACTGACCATCTCAAAAAACTCCAGCTTTACTCCGTAGCATATCGCCTACTCCAAGGTGATCTCTGCCTAACATATAAAGCTATGTCAAACCCAGAGCTGTTGGACATGCTGCACCTAAAGAAATCCCAATCCCTCCAAGCTACATGCTCTAGGGACCTAAACCTTGTCACTACAATAAACAGGACATGCTGGAGGGACAGATTCCTGTCCCAGAGACTTCCCATACTCTGGAACAAGCTACCCATCTATGTCAAGCAAAGTTCCTCATTAGCACTCTTCAAGAAGAATCTTGATGAGTGGATGGGAAATAGGAAATACACCCCGGGGATTACTTCTGTGGCTCTGCTCAACAGGGGCAAAGGAAAATAACTTTCTTAGGTGGCGTAAGCCAGGGAACCTTGTTGGCTAGGCTTACTTAGGCCCTTGGGCCAGTAGCCTAGTACCTACCTATGAACCTATGAACTATACACTGGAGACTCTTTTGTACTGCAGCATATTACACCATACTTCTCAATAACATGTAGGTATCCACTTATGAAACTATAAACATAAATAAGGAAATATAAATGTGACAAATACTGCTTAATTTCTCTAATGCAAGACATCCTAGATTAACAATCTTAGTGTACGTTTGTTAATAAGTCCTTATACTTTCTAATATTGCCTATTACTAGCTGGTAAGTCACTTAGAAAATGAATGAAGCAAATGGTGTACAGTGTCGTGTATGGATTTAGGTGCGATTTAAGGTAAGTGAGTGTTTTGTAAGGGTTTTGGGTGGGAGTTTGAATGTATGTGAGTGTGTTCATAAGTTATACGTGTGGGTTAGGGTAAGCAGGTGAAAGTAGGAGTGTGTAAGTGTTGGATGTGTTGGTGTTTGTATGTGTGGTGTGTGTGTGTGTGTGTGTGTGTGTGTGTGTGTGTGTGTGTGTGTGTGTGTGTGTGTGTGTGTGTGAATTTGGAATGTCTGGGTGTGAGTTTGCTGTCTTTTCCTGTTTGTGTGATCTCGGAGATAGTATATATAAGTAGGGGGGGCTTGCCCCCCTGTTTATATGTAATGTAGGTGTGTTGATTTGTGTTGTTGTGTTTGCGTATGTAGTGTGGGTAGGATGGTGTATGTGGTGTGTATATGTTCGCGGTTTTGGGATTTTGAATGTTCGCCTTTATGGTTTCGAGATACTGAAATTAGAGATTTCAGTATTTCAAGATTATAAAGGGGAACTATATATACATATATATATATATATATATATACACACACACACACACACACACACACACACAAATATATATTGCTCTGCTTAACAGAGTCCAATGTAGTATTTAACATGTTTCTTCAGTTTGAATGAAAAGTTTCCTCTTTCCACAGTTAGGTACTTCTGAGGGGAGTCCAATTAAAGGAATACATTCCCTTGACCTGAAGTACAATTCAAGATGAAATAACTTCAAGCTGTGCAAATGTGCGCTCATTTGAAAAGCCAGGTTAACCTTTTAACAGCTGTAGCCTGCACTTTACATACTGTAAGATTTACTGAAAGCATTTATAGTTTTTTTGTGGAAAATCGCACATTTGTCTCGGTTTAATACAGCTTTCTGTTTATCTTAATGAAAGACAATTGTAAGCTTTACTCAGTCACATTTTTCATCTGAGAACAATTAAACTTGCTTTAGCTTAGTACCTCTTCTATACAATCTTAAAGAAAACCATTCCTTGTGAAACACCAAATGTGCTTTATTGTATATAGCCTGAAGCTCTGAATCCTATAAGCAGAAATTGCAGCCACCATGAAAACTGTCTTCCAAGAGAAAAAATCTTAGAGCTGATTAACCCAGAGGTTTAAACAGGAGATAGGCACATCTTTCAGTAATTAAATTTATGTACCAAACAGGAGAACAATTCTTTAAATTGGACAAAAATGCAAAATAAATTTAACAAACTGCTTAACCATCCAGTCCTGGGCCACAGACATGCCATTATAAGATTATTACAGGCAGATACACCTCAAACATGCACCTTGACCATAGTAAACTCAGACCCAGAATACATGCATGTCTAATTTAAGTCAGATTAACCTGCAAACTGACTGACTTTGGTGAAATACTTCTCTGCTGAGATGAAAAATCTATTCCTTTATAAGAATAAATATGAAAAGTGCAACACTTGCTGGTGACATCAATGACTTTCAAGACTCCAAGTGGAAAGCCATAGGAGAGCAAGGGCCCTAAAATAGGAACTTGGGTCTGAGGAAGAGCTATTTGTTATACAACTGGGAGTACTTCCTTGCTTTGTAGTAGGAACGTATCCTACACCTTCAGGGATTTAAAAGCATGAACTACACCCTGTTTGCCACAAAGGGGTAATACAAAGGAGGTTCAGTCTTTTTTTGTGCATTTTTGGATAAGGTATGAAATTAGAAAAAAGCAATGAGTGAGAATACATCCACCATCACTCCCCTCTTGCCTTGCTAAATAACTGAAGTGCAGAGAGATGGTCACATTTTCCCATGTGGTGAACATGTTATATTCTGGAGTGCCACAACTTCTGCAAAACTCTGGCAAGATAAGACTCAAAGAAGAGTAGATGTTTTGTTCAAGGAATCCACCAACACATTCATCTCCTCAGGAAACAGAACTGTTGGAAAAGTAATGCTCCTGTTTATGGCCACGCCTAGACCTGCAATGCCTAGCTACACACCCGATATAAGTGTTTACTGCTCTGCTGACCAGAATACGAGTGATTTGTACCTCAGCTCTCCTCCAAAGTTTTCAAGGAAAGAACTGGCCATAAATCCATCTGGTTTATGTGGAGTCCGTTCTCTTTAGGGATCTACCTCCCTAGAACCCTAGAAAAGCCAAGGTAGGCTCAACACTTATCCTACCTACTTCATTAGAAAAATCTCTTCCATAAGAAACTGCAAAGGGTTCAGCTGCAGTACAGGAGGCCCCCCAGTGAGACTTTGGGCACTTTCCAGCATCCCAAGGGGCAAGCAACAAAGACCTGTCAGCAGGAGAAGACCTGTGAGTAGGTGGTGGCTGTGCAGCCACTGACACTTCATTATTCACTGCAGGACCTTGTAGTAGCTCTGCAGCCACTGGCACCTCATTATCCACTGCAGGACCTTGTAGTAGCTCTGCAGCCACTGGCACCTCACTGTTCACTATAGAGACTCTAAGACTTCACTGTCGAATGTAGAATCTTGTGGTTACTCTGCAGTGACTGCCACTTCGTTGTCCAATGCAGGACCTTGTGGTGGCATTCAGTCCTGAACCTTCATTGTCTACTGCAAAACCTTGTAATGGCCCTACAGCCACTGACACTTCATTGTCCAGTGCAGGACCTACTAATAACTTGGCAGCCACTGATACTTCATTGTCCACTGTAGAACCCTTTAGTGACTCTACAACCACCTGCTTCCTCAGCTGTGCAAAAGACCCTGCATTAAATCAAGAAGGAACAGAGGGGTATGAACCTGGATTCTCTATTTCATCTTCATACAAGCTGCAAATATCATGCCTCCTGGGTCATCTATCTATGTGCAGGGCTAATGAACCCATTCTGCTGCAGTAAAAAAATCCTATGCAACAGAGGTAGATTTGGCCTCCTTCAGTTTATCAACACTTGCAGAGTCTGCAATCACAGAAATACCCAACCTAAGAATATTACCAAGAAGTCTTTCAAAAATACCTCCAGCATGGACTCCACACAGTGATGCACTAAAAGCCATCAGCCATATTCTATGAGTACATTCATGTGTCTTGCAGTAGCAGGACATGACCATTTGGGATTCATAACCCGAAATGTGATGTACCAGATGTTTTGCTAAAGTCACTGATATCTCCTTTTCTCTATAGAACAAGAAAGAGGTGGGAGAAAAAGCCCTGACATGCACCAAGAGAGGGATAGTACTATAATCTGATTAAGGAGCTATGTCTGGGCATCTCTGTGGAACACTGTGGATGTGAAAAAATCTAAAAGTGAAGCCTGTTGAAGAAGAGGACACCAGAACTCCATGACATTGTTATTGATAACCATATCAACAGACCAAAATGTACACTGTGCTGACGTTCTAAGCTGGGGAGAACTTAAGACAACCACCACTTATAGACAGTCCTGATATTATGACTACTAGACTGGCAGGATTGCCCTACTATGAGACTTGGCTGGCACAGTCTAAGAGGAAATACTGTCTGAAGCACAGGGTCTCTCCTTGTTCTAAAATGGGCTTCCTTCAGGAGTTATATGGCCCAGAAGGAGAAAGAAGAGAAGAAAAAGAAGAATAAACATGCACTAAGAGTCAAGACTCAGTTTCTCAGAGTTGCTCTTGATTTGGCTACTTCATCTAAGATTTACACTGATTCTGCTGCATCTAAAGTCACCCATTGTTAAAAACATGAAAATAATCATTTTGCATTTCTGTTGATTATTTTTACTGTATTTCAAAAGAATCATGTATTAACTGTTACATTTCTTGCACTTTAGTAGAGTTGTAAAGCTGAACTGTGTCCACTGCTGCTGTAGTACTTAATTACATTGTGTCTGCTAGTTTTACAGGACAGTAGTATCAAGATTGCATGGTTTTCCTGCACCCTGCACTTGAACTCTAAAAACCATAATTTTTACATTGAGGGTTTTCTGACTGCACTCTTGTGGCAGAAATGTGCTATAAGAAACCTAGCTGAGTTGGGGGCTGCTAGCTGGAAGCTTATTGTGTGTTTTCCGGACTGGTATGTAGGCCGTGATGTGGTAAAACTTGTTTTTCTGATTCTATATAAGCCCAGTGTTTACACTTGGCTGCTCTCACTCTCTGTGCAGCAGTTGTTAGCACTGCCTTCTATAGACACAAACACTGTCAAGTTAAAATTTCCCTTAAAACAACTATCTCTGCAACCTTCCCCAGCCCCCCTACTGCTCTAGGAGCATCTGAGTTACATGCAGATCAGCACTGCCTTGTTACATAGCTGCAGTTCACACTGAGTATAGCATGCTTTCTTTGTCCATGTGCTATCATTCCAGTCCAGTTAAATCTCCCCACTCTTCTTCCTGGTTAAACCCATAATAAAAACCTGAAACCATGGATAGGCAGTTTCCTGCTATCTCTGTGGGCAGCCTGGTGGACATGGGCATCCTGAGGCAATGTAGCAATTGCCTCATGTATTCTGACAACAAACAATATGTGAGAGACACAGTTACATTATGAAAACGGAGACACAACTCCCACATACTGACAAATCAAATGACAAACAGGTTGTCAGCAGATGCACATTATTCCCCTCACTAAATGAGGTCTTAATACATAAACCCACATATGCAGAGGTACTCACAAGTATCTTGCCAAAACCTCAGAGGTCTCCCATATGCTGCCATCAGAAACCACATACAAACAAATCCAATTCAACACCAACCACTACACATAAAAATACACTTCACAATGTCTCCACAAGCAAGCCCCTAAGACATAGCACCACACATTCAAACATGTTGGTCATAGAAGACTCCATCGTGAAACACACATGGATGTCCCCCTCACCAGATTGGATAAAGAGAGAGTTACAGTCAGTTGCCTGTCAGGGGCCGGGATTCACCTGATCATGCAAGCACTCAGGTTACTCAACCACAAGTAACAGCATGACTCCGTCATAGTTCATGTGAGTGTGACTGACCTGAGACATACCTCCCAGGACAATCTGAAGAGACACATGATGGCTCTCGGGATATGTGTCACAGGCAGCTATGAGCTTCCCACTGAGTAGCATTCAACCCTCACCAAATATGATACTATACTACAAAACGAAAATGACTGACTTCAATAATTGGCTTAGCGACTGGTGTCATTCCAAAGGGATCCAGTATTTGTCACCCTGGGACAACATGATCAACAGATCATGTTGCTTTGCCAGAGATGATCTGCACCTGTGACTGCTATATTTTTGAATACCAGCCAAGGCATTAGCCACCATCATACTGCCTTTTTAGGCAGTGCCAAGCCAACAGGCCTACCAACATAACAAATTGTTCTAATGCCAAGCTGAAGGTACTACTGCTCACTGCTCACAGTCTTAACAACAAACTGCACTTCCTGGAAGCTCTCCTTGCCCTAGTGAATGTTGATGTCTGTGCAGTTTACAGAGACATTGTTCAAGACTGTGGAAAGCACCCCAGCAGTGCAAGGCTACAATGCCTATCACACACTCAGACAACCCTCTGAAAAGATAAAAATGAAAGGCGGTAGTGTTTCCATTTACATAAAAGGCAACCACACCTCTAGATTGTTGAAGCAGGATGACTCACTTGAGCTACTCCATATCCAGCTGACCATAGGCAAAATTCCTCACCAATTAATCGCTAGCTATAGATCCCCAACCATGAACCATGAAATCCACTCCACAGACTGAAAGTTACTAGAATCACTTACCATTCAGCCCAAAACACTACTCAAGTGTGATTTTAACCACCCCTCCATAAACTGGGAAACATAGATGACCACTAACATGAAGGCTCAGAGATTCCTGGACCTTGTCAATGCAAATGCTCTGGAACAGCTGGTCTGCCCTCACACTAAGGGCTCAAATATCCTTGACATAGTACTCACAAACATAGATGAGGTGTATTGTCCTCATTAGTAAGATCAGATCATAAACTGGTCTCCTCTGAAATAAATGTAATGGTAGTACCCCCATCAAGCCCTAAAACCCTAATGATTTTTTTCCAAGGCAAACTACCTCCTATTAAGTAATAGCATTGGTGATTTTAAAGCTCCCCCAACCCCAAAAACACAGAGGCCTATGCAGAAGTATACATGAATACCCTGTACAACCACTTAAACAACTGCATAGTTACAGCAGTACCTGACCGAACTAAACCTAGGTTTTGCCAGAAAACAAAGCCACCCTAATAGACCATTAGCATAAATAGACTATACAACAGAATGACGAAATTCCTGTCTAGAAGTAAGTGGGAGGGAACACAACAGAGAAAAAAATCCCTCATTAGTCTCAGCAGGCAAATCAGACAACTAGTCAAGTCTTCAAAAGCTAAATATGAGACTAAAATAGCATCCCAAGAAAAGGATAACCAGAAAGAATTTTAGTTATGTACAACATTTTAAGAGAAACACTCAACAGTGTGCTAAGTTGGCTGTAGGTGGAACTATCTATACTCAGTCAGAAGAAATGGCAAACCTGCTAGCTGGTAAATGCAGCTCTGATTACATCCCCTCATCACCTCTGGTCATTCCCCAAATAATACTCCCTACAATTCATTTGCCTTCTATTACAAAAGAGTAGGTCACCACTGCACTTTCTAAAGCTAGAAACACAGCATCAGTAGACCCTGATGGAATCCCATGGTGCCTAGCTAGCAGACCCACTCAGATCTCTATTTAACCACAGTCTCTGGAGAGGCTTTGTCCCAGTAGAGTGGAGGGCAGCAAGTTATCCCTCTGCACAAGGGGGGACCATCAAATGACCAAGGAAACTATCGACCGATATGTCTAACTAACCTTATATGCAAGGTTATGGAAAGGATAATCATGGACCAGATGTAATTAAACCTTGTTTCCCTCATACCAATAACATGTATTTGATAGGATATATATATATATATATATATATATATATATATATATATATATATATATATATATATATATATATATATATATATACATACATACACACATGTATCATTTAGTAGAACTATTTTTCCTTCACAGTAACAGAGGTTTGGTAATCATAGTAACAGAGTGATATTTTTAAAAATAGCATGTACCATATCATCTGTAAGTGCAGAAAAGAAATACGCATTGGCTTAACAGAATGTGCTTGTGTGGAACAAAAGGTATTAAACTTCTGAATGTTTTTGTAACAAATGGCATTAACAGAGGCTTTTAAAACATCATAAAGAGGTGAGTATAAACAGATATTTGAGATTATGAACTTGCTGAAGGGAAATAGCTAACACAGCAGAAAAAAGTTACAAACTATCCTATCAGTAAAAGAACATTTTGGAATGCTGAGAACTGGTTTTCTCTGGATGAGCATGGCTAACACAGCATAAAAAGTTATGGGCTATCCTATCAATGAAAGAACATTTCTGAAAGAACATTTTGGCCTGATGAGAACTGGTTTTGTCTGGATTGAGATAAGGATGCAGACAGAGGCTTCAATACAGGAGAAGAATGTTTTCATCAAGGACAAAGTTTTGAAACTATAATAATGGTTGTAAAAGGCTTTTTGGAGGACATTTTTTTGTAATCTGAGTCAGCTGAGAAAGTGCATTACATCTGAAAGTAATCTGCGTTATAAAGAAAATGTTTTTAATCTCACAGTAGTGCTTGGCTGGCTTGTTTCAATAAGTCTGTCAGCAATTATGAATATACAGTTGTACAGCTTGTCTCTGTACATGCTGCCAATAATTTCAATTTAATACAGTAACAACAACATAGGAAATCCCCAGAATAAACCCAACCCAGTTTGGCTTAGTCAAAGGCAAGTCCTGCCTGCTCAATCTGGTGGACTTCTTTGAGAAGGTCACCAAGGCCATGAATGAGGGTAAGATGGAACATACTGCCTACCTTGACCTGGCCAAGCCATCTAACACAATATCCCACTCAGGTATTATAGGTAAACTCACAAAATTGGGCATAAAATTCTACATCATTAGATGAATAGCCAAATGGCTCATGAACAGAAGACATGTTTTAGAGTGGGGGAATCCACATTGAGCAAGAAGCCACTCACCAGTGGAGTACCACAGGTCTCAGTACTGGGGCTCCTCCTTTTTGAAATATACTTTTCAGATGTGAAGGCAAATGTAGATGGCCTTTGGCAGACCAAATTTGCTGATGACTGCAAGCTGGGACAATCACTGACCAACATGTATCCATGGTGGTGAGGACATCCTTCTATGTGGCTCAGCTTATAAGTAAAGGCATGGCATCCAGATCCAAGGATGTCATAGTACCACTGTACTCAGCCCTCATCAGACTAATAATCAAGTACAATGCAATGTTTTGCATGTACCTCACCAGGCACCTGAAACAGCTGGAGCGGCCTCAAAGATTTCCCACCAAAAATACAGGGTATAACCAACATTTCATATGTGGACTGAATAAAAATCATATCACTGTATTCAGTTTCCTAGTGACTACTGTGGGGTGATCTGTGTCTGACCTACAAGGCAATCTTTAACCCAGCCCTGATGGAAATGTTGCACAGTTGCAAACTAATGGCGAGAGGGTTACCTGATCCAAAGATCTAAACCTGATCTCTGACATGAATAGATCATGCTGGAGAGACAGATATATGTCCCAGAGACTGCCCTCCTCTGGAATGGGCTTCCTATTCACGTGAAGCCCTTCCATGACCATATTCAAGTGTTATCTGGACCAATGAATGGGAAATCATACATTCACCCCTGGGGTGGTGCCCATCTCCCTTATGGACACAGGTAGTCTGTAAAAATAGTGAAAACCTCACTTCCTGATCCTTGTTATATTTCCTCCAAGGATAGAAAATTGGGTACAATCTGGGTAAAAATGGCTAGGCTTATAAGGGCTCTTGAGCCATTAGCCTAGTAATGTACTATGAATTTATGAACAGTAGTCCTCCATTGTGATAAATGTCTGTTTCTTCTGTGGAGTACATAAATTAAACATTGTCTGGGATCCCCAAAGAGGACTTCCACCGGACCCCCACCCCCACCAGAAGGGGTAATCTAAGATGGCCTGTCTAAGTCAACCTTAAAAGCAACAGCCTGAGCCATGTCATCTTATACAGGCGCCCATTCATGTCTGATATCTTAGCCATAGCATCAGCATAATCAGTATTACAGAAGACTACATGGAACCTACACTAGTACCTGATCTACTAAGAAGGACTGGAATTTAAACAAGAGGGCAGTAACTTCAGCACATCAAAAGAAAAACACCTTCTTATCCACCCACTCTAAACACTTAGACTTCATAGCATATGATAATACAGAAATATGTGTGGTCTCTGGGTCATATTTTGGACCAAAGAGTCAGGCCTAGGGTGTACAGAAGGGATCTCACTCCATTCCTCACTGTGTTAGCAGAGGAATTCTGCCTTCTTAGGAGCAAAGAACAGCAAAGAAAGTCTTATCCATTTGTTCTAGTGATGTGAAAATAGCTTCCTTGAACAGATTTCATTTATGGGATAATACAAAGATCCTCCTTTTTCTTCTCTAGACATTCATTCAAGCATTTCTAGGTAGAAGATAAAGGTGACACCAGTGAATCCATAGGGGATTCTATTAGTCTGAGAATTTCTCCAAAGAATGGGGCATCAGAAATGAGCTGCTGGTATGGGAATTCTTATTAATATCCATACCTGGGATAAATATGTCTAGGACCCTTGTGTATCCTTTCAATGAAAGACATCTATTAACTCCAGATCCAGGATGGGTAGGCCTTCACTTGACCAATGCATGAAAGGTCAAGAGTGTGATTTTTGAGCTTGAGGTTGGGGAAATGGCACAAAAACATTAAGAGCTCTGTATGGAACCAAATCCTGATTCTGCACCCACCAAACAGGGTACAACACTTATCAAACAATGCTTGGCATCAAGTGCCTCAGAAGTATGTTCTGGTGCAGGAAGCTGGGGTAGACTTTCTTAACTGTGGTTAATTGGGTCCTGTAGATCTGGTGGGAAACCAAGGAAGAAGATCTCTCAATCTTTGTTGCAGCCACTGAGCCCCTGCTGGGGAATTCAATGGACCACTACCTCTTGGTAGGATTTCTGCAGCTTCACCTACTCAACTGGGGGTAGGGTGCTGCTAACACCAAAGGAGGCACCCACCATAAGGTAACTGCAGAGGGTGCACATCTCATGGGTCCCTCATCATCTGTAAAAGTGTAGAATAGGCATGAACTTGACCCTTGTGAGGGTTGGCATAATGGTTAAGGTGTTTACCTCACAGACACAAAGTGCATGGTTTGATTCTCACCTTTGAGGAAAACTGGCTAGGCTTAAAATGCCCCACAAGGGCAGCTAGCCTAGTATTTATCTATGAACCCCTGGCTCATCAAAAAGGAGCTAGTAACATTCTACATTCATTACACCATAACAGGGTTGGACTTACCACAGGATGGTATTGCTAATGTTTTCTTTCCCTACCTTTCACTTTCCCACAATGCACCAACTCCTGTGTAGGATCATATGAGGACCATCCTGTCGATCTTTGCTCCTAGCACTGTTGGCTACACCTGTCTTCTGAAATATGAGTTAGGCCTGCTGATTCCACCCCCTTAATCTTTGGATGGCCAAGCTGAAATGTTACTTGATCTGAATTAATTTTCTAGCTAGCTGTTGGATATGTCAGTTTTCTTCTCATCTAGTGTGCTGTTAAGTAGGCTTGTCTGTTTACATTGGGGAAACACTTACTTCTGCATCAAGAAAATAAGTATATTTTGTGTCTGCATTGCATTTTTAAATTGCATTGTATCTGATCGCTGCATTTTTTTCTACTTTTTTACTGTTGTGACTGCATATTTTCTGCACTTGTTTTCAACTGTATTTTCAGCCTAGATAGCATGGTCTAGATTCAGACCTGCTGAATCTAGCCTGTTTTTGTTAAACTTGAGCACTAAACCAGACATCTTACATTAAGAAAGGCTCCCCTGCACCCTTGTGGCAAAAGAGTGTGGATCCAGCCTTTTCTGAGCTGGAGATTGCTAGAGGAAGGTTCATTGTGTACCTTCCTATTGGTAGATTACCTTAAAACTGTTTAATTTTACCTCTATTTAAGCCTTGCATTTGCTCATCACTGCACATCGCACAACAGGGTTGGAGTTGCCCTGTATAGATGCAAACACCTTGAAACACACTTTTCCCTATACAACTGTCAGTGAAACACTCACAACCTTTTCTAGTGCACTAAATGCAACTTAGCTGCGCACTGAGCAGCATTGCCACACCTATCATCCACAACCCTCAGTTTAACAACCCTTGATAGTCCTAGCACAAAAACTGGTAAATACAGCTCACTCCTTTCCCTAATAACTCATACAGTAAAAACTTGCTATAATGGACAGATAGTTTCCCATCATTGCTATGGTCAGCCTGACTGACAAGGGAATACTGAGGCACTGTAGTAATTGCATCATGTATACTTGGCACCATTTACTCCTACAGCAAACAAATATCCTGTGTGAGAGATGTAAGTACACTATGAAATTGGAATCACTTCTCTGATGTAGCAACAAACCAGATACCAAACAGGTTGTCAGTACACACTCTTCACCTCTCACACAAACTAAAGACATGACACATAGATCCACATATGCAGAGGTACTCACTAGAAGTCTACCAAAAATTCAGAGACCTCCCAAATGTAAACAAAGTGTACATACTGTTACACAAACAGAAACCACTACACATAATAACACATATAATAACATATACAAATGTGTCTCAACAAATAAGCCCCTAAGGCAAAACACCTCTAAACCAAAAATATCCTGGTCATAGCTGACTCCATAGTGAGACTCACAGGTGTTTCCCTCACCAGGTTGGACAAAAAGAAGGTCACAGTCAGTTGCCTGCCAGGTGCCAGGATCCATCAGATCACACATGCACTCAAGTCACTCAGCAATAAGTACTATTATGACTCGGTCATAGTTCATGTTGGGGTGAATGACTTGAGACATACCTCTCTGGATTATATGAAGAAAGAAACGACTGAACTCTCAGATGATGTATCCCTGGCAGGAATGACCCTAGCCCTAAGCAGCAGTCTACCTTCTCCCAGGACGATGCCACAGTATAAACAAAAAAATTATTGACTTCAACAATTTGCTTAGCTTCTGGTGTCAGTCTGGGGAGCCCAATACCTGTCAGCCTTGTATGACATGGTCGACAGGCCAAGCTGCTTTGTCAGAGATAGTCTGCACCTGTCTCCTCTAGGCTTTTGGATGCTGGCAAAGGCACTTGCCTCCCCCATAGTGCCTTTTTTAGGCAATGTCTGAACAACAAAATTTCTGACGTACCAAAATGCTCCTGAGGCAAACTCAGGGTTCTGCTGCTTAATGCTAGATGTCTAAACATGAAACTGCACTCCCTGGAAGCACTCCTCACCTTGGAAGATGCTGACATCTGTGCAGTCACAGAGACATGGCTCAAGGTCACGAAGAGGACCCCGGCTGTGCAAGGCTACAATGTCTTCCACATGTTCAAACCTCAACATGAGTGTAAAAAAAACAATGGTGGAGGGGTAACCATCTTCATTAAAGCTAAGTACGTCTCAAGACTGCTCAAACAGTATGACACCTTCAAACTATTCCATGTCCAATTAACTCTAGGTAAAATACTCTATGATAGCATTGGTAGCTATAAAATATTGAAATCACCGTCTATACAGCCCATCACCTTAGTCATGGGTGATTTCACCTATCCTTCCATCAACTGGGTGACATGTATGAGTGCAAATAAACTCACCCAGGGCTTCCTGGACTTTCATAATTAAAATGTTCTGGAACAGATAGTCTGCAACCCCCACAAGGGGCTCAAATGTCCTAGACATAATAGTATTCACCAACATGGGGAGTCACTGCACTCACTCCCGCGTGATGCCTTCCCTGTTAAGGTCAGACCACAAAACTGTCTCATTTGAAGTAACTATTGGACCCAACACCCCCACAGAAGAAAAAGACCTGAAGAAATTTTCAAGAGCTAACTTCAGACTACTAAGCGATGGTATAAAAAGTTTTATACCCCCCCCCCCCCACTCACTCACAGACAACAATGATTCCCATGCAAAGGTGTACTCGGATGCCCTGTACAAACATTTAAGCAGCTGTATAGACTCAACTGTACCCGACCAGATCAAAACCAGATCTTCCAGAAAAAAATAAGCCACCCTGGTAGACCTCAAGTACAAACAGGTTATATAATAAGAGGAAGAAACTGATGTTTAAGAATAAGAGGGAACTGACTCAACAGAGGAAGAATTCCCTCCTCAGGTTGAACAAGCAAATCAGAAATCTCGTGAAATCCTCTAAAGCCAAGTATGAAGCTAAAATAGCATCAGCAGCTAAGGATAATCATAAGGCATTTTTGAATTATGCCCAAAACCTATAAGTGAATGCCCAGCTTTGTGCAAAACTGGTAATAGATGGTACCACTCATACTGCACTGGAGGAAATTGCCAACCTGCTAGCTGATATATTTGGTGCAAACTTCACTCCCCTGGCCCCATTGGCCATACCCCAAAGCATACCCGAACCAGTCCTCTGCCTAGTATCTCTAGAGATGATGTCTTATCTGCGCTCTCCAAGGCCAAAAACACAGCCTCCATAGGACCAGATAACATCCCAGGATGCTTATAAGCAATCTAAAACAGGACCTAGCAAACCCATTTAGCACTCTCTAACCATAGCCAGAGAACTCACTTTGTTCCAGTAGAGTGGAGAACAGCTACAGTAATCCCCTTGCACAAAGGGGGGGCATCAACAGAACAACAATCAAAAGGCCAGCACACAGTGGTGTAAGAATCCTTATTAAAGTTTAATAAAACATGTTATTTAGGTAAAAACAGTGTTTTTGCCTGAATAACATGTTTTATTAAACTTTAACAAGGATTCTTACACCACTGTGTGCTGGCCTTTTGATTGTTGTTCTACATTGAGGTATTTTGGGCTGTGCACTTGCCGTACTTGCAAGGGTTCATTTTGTTTGGGAGATCAACAGACCATAGGAACTACAGACCCATAAGTCTAACCAGTCTCATCTGCAAGGCCATGAAAAAATCATCATGGACCTTATCAACAAGAACCTATGTGACCTTCATACTCTAGACCCAACCCACTTGGCTTTGTTAAGGGTAGATCATGCTTATTAAACCTGGTGATGACTTTGAAAAAGTCACCAGTTCCCTGGATGAAGGCAAGACAGTGCATACCTCCTATCTTGACCTGGCCAAGGCTTTTGACACAATCCCCCACACGGGTATCATTGAAAAACTCTCTCAGTTAGGAATTAATTGGGGATTGTGCAAGCATTACAGTATTGAAGTAGATGAAAAACACTGGAAACATGAGCCACAAAGCATCATAGAAAATGATTAAGTCTACATCACATGGGATTACCCATTACCAACCGTTCAAAAGATAGATGCAAGAAAACCACATATAGTGGTCCATGAAAAGAAGACAAAAGTAGAATTGACCATTGAAATCGCTACAGCATCTTGCACACAGAGAGACACAAAGTAATAAAATATCAGGATTTACAGGCAGAAACAAGAGCAATGTGGAAGAGAGATACCCAGACAGTTCCAACAGTAGTAGGGGCAACAAGTCTTACAAAAAATAATCTACAATCATATTTAAATATGTTACCGATACATGTAAATCTGTACAAACAGCAGGAGTCATTACTGGGCACATTGCGAGAGCTGCAAAGAGCACTTCTGGCTGACATCAAACATTGAAACAATACTAATTTCATGAACTTTAATCATACTTTGACTTAGGAACGGGGTCCATTCCCATCATGGTATTAGAAACCCAAAAGATTTGGAGAAATTAAAAAATTAGGGATTAACCCTTGCGCCACTAGATGGGTAAGCCAATTAGCTCACCGACAGAACACATGCTGTCAAAGTTGGTGATTCCACTTCTACCAGTCGACCCATCACCAGTGGTGTATCACAAGGTTATGTGCTGGGTCCTTTACTGTTCAGAATCTACTTCTTGAAAGTCCAGGCTAAATTAGACAGCCTTTAGTTTACCAGGTTCACTGATGATTGCAAACTGGGTGCTATCACTGAATCCCCAATGATGTTAACATACTATAGGAAGGGCTAACACAAACAAATAACGGATGCCAAAGCCATGGTTTAAAACTAAATACAAAAAAAAGTGCATTATTATTCCCTTTGGCAAAGTAGAATTCCCCACTAACTACAGTATTGACAACACCACCCTAAACTCAAACCCAGTGGTGCAAGACCTTGGAACACAGGTAGATAGCAATCTGAACTTTGACCACCATGTTTCCCCTGTGGTAAGAAAAGCATTCTAGTAAGTAAGGGTATCCCATCCAGGTCTAAGGATGTTATAACCCCACTGTATTCAACCCTCATCAGACCACTAATAGAGTACAATGCTGCCTTTTGCATGCACCTCAACAGACACCTGCAGTAGCCAGAGAGACCACAGAGGTTTGTCACCAAGAAAATACAGGGCCACCAAACCATGACATATATATGTGGATAGACTAAAAGTCATGTCACTGTATCTGTACTGTATAGGCTGCTGAGAGGAGACTTATGCCTGACCTACATGGCAGTCTTCGGCCCTGCTCTGATGGATATGCTTCACATACACAAATCTAACGGCACAAGAGTCACTCACTCTAGGGATCTTAACCTAGCCAGTGACATTAACAGAACATGCTGAATAGACAAATATGTCTCCCACAGACTGCCGCTTCTCTGTGACAAACTTCCAGTTCACATGAAGCAGAGCTCCTCACTGACCCTATTCAAGCACAACCTGGACAAATGGATGGGAGACTGCAAATTCACCCCGGGGGTGCATCCATGTCCCTCATGGACAGGGGGAGTCATGTTGACCATAGACTTGCTCTGCAAAATATGTTCACTTAATAAGGACAGATAGGGCAACCTGAGATTAAGATGGCTAGGCTTGTAAGGGCTCTAGGGCCACTAACCTAGTAACCTCCTATGACCCTCTGAACCTATAATATTGCTTCATGCTGTGTTATTTTTCCCCAGAAACTAGAAGCAATACAGATGTAAGTTCTGCATTATGATTTTTCATCCATATGAACACCATGACATCTTGTACTTTCTAGGCATCAAGTAATGGAACTTCTTCATAATGAGTATCAGCATAAAGATGTGAACTGTGTGACTGACAGTAAAGACATGCGGGTCACTGGGATATTCAAGCTCTCCATACCAGTGCACAATATCACTCTGTGTGCTGACTAGAAGCATGCATGCCCCAAAGCATGGGAGCTGAAGAGAAAAATATCTAAAATGAAAGTAGAAAGTAGGATTTCCAAGTCCTATATTCACTGAGGAGGGCTCCAGTATCTGATCCTGAAATCCCTGATAAGGGTTTTTAACTGTAATGTCCAAACTTATGAAATTACTAATGGAAGAAGAGCCATTATGTATCACAGCTATAGTTATAGTTCTACACTGTTTTCTTACCCTCCGTTATTCCTTTCCAATACTTTCTTCCATATATTCAAAGAATTGTAGAACCTTTCTTACTTGTGATCTTAGCTGCTGGGCTGCAGCTCCCATGATAAAAGAAAAGGGTGGGGAAAGAAATCAGCTTATACTGCTTGCCAGGCTGTTTTCAAAACAGCTCAAAACTATGTTTACTTCAGTTTGGGAATGAGGCAATCACATTTTATCACAGATCTTGCTGATGTCTGCAGAAGACAGAAACAAAACATGAAAGCATCCCATTGGGCTGCTGCAAGAAGCAGCAACGAGTCATTACTATTGGTTCAGACTGGCTCAGGTGACAGCCTCACACTGAGGCAGCCTGAGAATGAAAGTAATAGAAGTAGCGGGACTTCCAAGATAGCTATACACTGAGTAACAGCTTAATTTCAGACCCCCCCCCCCCCGTGAGAAAACAGAAACTTAGAAAAGAGAGCCAGTGAATTTGTCCTTTTGGGTAAATTTTGTGTACTGCTGGATGCCACAAAGAAGAAATTTAGAGAACCTGAAAGAAAATCAATCATAAACAGTGAGGAGAAAACACTGGCTGGTAAGAATCCTGTTGCTGTTCAGCAAAAAGGAATTCAAGCTTCAGCTTTGGTGCAAGATACAACTTCCAGTAATATAAAGCAAAAACTAAGTCAAATGTGCTCAGGACTGATTAAAGCAAACAAAACAATGAAGGAGTATATCAACTCACATAACAAAAGACTACAATAAAAATACAAAAATCAGAGATCAAAATAAAGAAAAAACTGGTTGAGTATGAGCCTACTCAAAAAGAAGTTTTCAAAAAACGGTAGAATTAGAGGACAGAGAAAATCTGAGCTTTTCTGCTGTACCGGAGAAACTGGAAGGAACGGACTGTATTAATTTTATGAAAGCACAAATAAGCAACTGTTAACTGAAAGAGCACATCATGTGAATGCTTCAAACCTGGTCATAAGAAAACAGCCAAGACCGCTAACAGTAAAGACACAATCTCCTACCAACAGAAAGAGTTGATTCTGACAAAACTGTGGCAGAAGGACAAAGTACTAAAAGTTGGAGACAGCAGAGTGTTTGTGGAAAATTATTACTCACTGTACACCAGGCAGAAGATGAGTAAATGTATTCCAGCAATCAGGAAATATTGAGAAGCAGGTGTGAGATTCAAGCTACTGTATTCAACTATCTTCAGAATATTTTTTCCTGGCAGGTCAGTCATTTTTTATGCAGAACATGCTAAGGGAGAAATACAAAAGTCTGTCCAACAAAAGGTAAGCTATCAAACAGAAGGGGATTCTGCTTCTTACTCTTCTGCTAATAAAGCTCATACAGAGACAATGCCAGTGAAAGCTTTTCCAATGTTCCAAGGGAAATGCTTGAGAAACAGAAATAAGCACAGAAAGTTGACTTAAAAGAACTAGGAATACATTGGAAATGAACCAGAGACTGGATTTAGGAGTTCGAGATCAACAAGAAGAAAATCAGCAACTTGGAAATGAATGAATAAATGTGGGATTACAAAGCATCTAATCAGATTTGTGAAATATGGCAGAATAAGGAAACCTGGAAATAATGGACTTTTTGACACTGTTAAACTTGTAGGGGACTCCAAAGCATACATCCTACTTCATGTCATTAATGTTTGGAAAAACATTAAGTAGATCAGAGTAGGAAGGAAATAGGCAACTGTAAGTAAATCAGTCTTTGTTATTAACAGCATTGTTATAAAACATGACATATACTCAATATTATAAAGTAGAGCTTTTTCAGTTCTTTTTATGTGCAGTAGGGATACTAAAGTAAACACATGCCCATTTTCCCTACTTCTTTCTTCTTGTTCAAATTTAAGAAATGGAGGCACTGCAATGTAAAAAGAGAAGAGAATATGATATAAGTAAAACCAATATGCTTTTTCTTACTTTTGCATGGGGAAATGAGTAGATTAAGGTCCCTGGTTTGATCTAACAAGTTTTAAGGGGAAGCAATTAATAAAATAAAACTGAATATAAAGAAACATTTTCCTTTAGCAAATAAATGTTCACTGTACAACACGAGAAGCTTGTAGCTGAAAGCAACTGTGTATATGGTTCTCATGTTGCTACAGAGACAAGCTGATAAGGACAATAAAAACAGAAAACTTTTTTTCAATGGCTAAAAGATCATTTTTATACACATATCTGGGAAAGTAATTAAGATAAGACAAAAACAGACCACTTAGTGTAAGTAGAAACACAGGCTATACAATGCATCTTAGCATGGCTAACCTTCATTATAGGTCAGTTCAAGCCTGTGAGTGTAGCTGTCAATCTGGGACAACTGTTCCTATGTACATAGTTTATGTGTTTGTATTAAGCTAATAAGTTATGAGGGTTTTTTTAGGGTTTTCATTAAAACAAGAAGCATTGTAAGACGCGACAGATTTTCAAACAGATATGTCAAGAAACAACCATATAAAAGATCAAGTTGCCAAACATTAGTGTATGCATATAACACAAAAGTTGAAACTAGACATTTAAAAAAAAAAGCTGTCTTACATAACAAGTGGGAATAACAATGTCTTGTCATAATGACAACACTTTCCATATTATCTTTAAATGTGAATGGTCTCTCAGGTTACACAAAAAGAAAGAGTAATGAACTATATTAAAAAAGCAGAGTGCAAATAGGTGTGCTACAGGAGACACATCAGAAAGAACTGAGAATATGAATTTGATAAAGAAAGGATTTCAGGATGGTTATTAAGCAGAATATCTGAGACAAAGGAAAAATTGAGCACTTATACTAACTGCTACAGGAGCTCCATTAGTGACAGAAGAGGAAGAAAAGATAATGGTAGATGTGTAGTAGTTAGGGGCTACTGTCAAGGGAGGATGATTATACTGGCATGTATTTGTATTCTACCGAAAACAATTACAATGGAGCTTAAGAAAATTCTGGGAGAACTAATCAGCTTTCAGCAGGGAAGATTACTTATAGATGGGATTAGACTTGCAACAGCGAGCATGTATTTTGGGAGCAAGGCCTAGAAAAGAAAATATAACAAAAGAAGATATATATTTTTTAAGAAATTTATGAAAATATTTGCTATGGAAGATGTGAATTAGTAGCAGGAGCTCGAAGAGAATTTATATATTATTCTCAAGATACAAAAAGCTGGGCTAGGCTAGACAGAAGTTATATTTCAACAGGAACATGTGTATTTAATTGAAAGTTTTGATACATATCCAAAAATTATTTCAAATCATGCATTAATAGTAACTAAAATTAAAATGCAGGGTAATGAAATAAAAATAAGACACAGACACTTCCCCTCCTACCTGTTATACAGGAAGGAATTTAAGGCATGGGTAGTGGAAATTAGCTAGGGAATGGGATAAAATGAAAGCAGAGTTTAAAAATTGGGTAGAAATAAAAGAAAAAGATATATGGTTAAGAATTATTTAGAGGTACTGACAAAGGCTGAAGTATTGCAGAATAGGTGTAATCTCACAGAACAAGAAGAGGCACAATTGCAGAGTGCTAAACAGAAAATAAAGGAATACCTCGATAATATGTATGAGCTTAGAAAAGCTGCTGTTAAACTGTTTTTTGATAATAACTCCAGACTACAAAAGCTTCAGCACAATGACTCAGGCAACAGAATGTAGAAAGGACTGTTGTCATGCTTAAGAAGCCTATAACAAGGAAAATAACCAGATATCCTGTAAAGGTATTAGAAAAATCTGTATAAGTCAGAATATTATATTTATAATGTACCAGAAAATATTCTATGGACCAAGCCAATGCAGGAATGGAGAAAGGAGATTCTGCCAATAGGGATGACTGTTTGAGCAGAGGAACCAGGCATGGGTGTCCTCTTTCCCCTTTGTTATTTGCATTATATTTAGAATCACTGGTAAAGTAAATAAGGGACGCAGAAATTCAAAGATATTCATAAGTCAAAGAGTACCAGAAATACAAGGTCTATGGACTTGAATTTTGTCTGTGACTTAAACATAACATGCTAGAGAGACAGATATTTCCCAGAGTCTGCCCCATCCATGTGAAGCTGAGTTAATCTATTACTCACACAACCTAGCACAACCTAGACCAGTGGATGGGGAACAGGACATTTACACTGGCCTGGCACCCATGTCCCTTATGGACAGAGGTAGCTTATAAATGTCTGGCCCTCAATCTCCTAATTTGAATACAGGACATCACTATTCTTTCAAGAAAGGAAGCCGCGGTGGTACAGCGGTTGCGTTGTTGTCTCACAGCAAGAGGTTCTCCCATTAGATTCTCAGCCAGTGTGCGGGGAGTGCCTTCTGTGTGGAGTCTGCATGTCCTCCCCGCGGTCGCGTGGCCTCTGAAAGGCATGCGTGAATGGGCGTGTCTTCGCTGAAGGTTGGGCATCGAGCTGGCAAACTCGGCACCATAAAAATCTACTGCCAATCATTAGCGGACCGGAGTTCCACTGTGGCGACCCCTTACCGGGAAAAGCCGAAAAGACAAACAACTATTCTTTCAAGAAAACTTGGTTAGGCTTAGAAAGCACCCCCCAGTTTGTTAGCTTGGTAACAGTTTATGAATCTATAATTGGTATGCTAATCAAGAAAAGTTGGCTTTATTTGCAGTTGATATTATTTTTTTATCTGATAAAACCAGAAAAAAACATTTCAGTGTTGTAGAACATTCTGAGATGGTTTCAAGTCTTTTCAGGATATAAAATTAATGAAGCTAAAAGAAAGGCAATGCTGTAACCTATGTACTTACACATGCACTGGTTCAGCAACACCCATATTTAAGGGGACAGGATAAAATAAAGTACTTAGGACTATGGATTAAAAAGGATTCTGTTATGCCAGTTAAGGAAATGCAGGAATACACTAAACAAACGATGCAACAAAAGCTGAGAAATTGGAAGCTCTGTGAAATGGATATGGATAGCAAGATACAAGCAGTGAAAATATTTGTAGTCCCTTCAGTTTTAAACAAAGGTTAGGCATATTTTTTTATCAACCAGAGAAGTTGTGGACAGCAATTAATAAAAAAAACTAAAGGATTTTATCTGCAAGGGGAAGAAGGCAAGAGTCAAGTGGGATAAGTTAATCCTTCCAGTAGAAAAGGGTGATTTGAGAATACCTTATTTGAAGGGAAACTTCAGAGCTACACAATTAAGAGCTATGCATAGCACAAGCAGAAAGCTATAAAGTTTAAAGGGATGATGAGGAAACAGAGGGAAAGCTCAAGAAAAAAAGGAGAGACTGGGATTTTGGATAGAGATCCTTAAGAAGAAGAATAATAACCATAAAGAATGTTATATTATTAAATTAGCAGAAAGTATTTTAAGAACTAAGCCAACATGTGAATGGAGAAAAAAGATTCTGCCAGTGGGGATGACTGCAATTAGAGGTAGAGAGAATAGGCAAGAGGGGGCTGGAATTTATGGGAGAAAACTGGCAAAGGAAAGTACAGTTGTGTACACTTACCATAAATGTAGATGTTCGAGTGTATTCACTGTTGCAGTCATTACATTTGGGTAATCTGCTGGCAGGTTGCCCTCAGTCAGCCTGAATTCCAAAGTCTTGGGTCCTGCATCAGTTGCTGTCTTCTCTTCCATGACGTCAGGTCATCAGGGGTATAAAACATGCAGCCAACGCCATTTTCTTTAGTTTTTCTTGCCCCCGATGTCAGGTGCCCCCAAAAAGGTAGCAAAAATATATATATACATGCATCAATATAAACTTTACCTTCATCTAAAAGCAAATATACCACATAGGTAATAGAAGATAGAGAAGGAAAGACAAACTCCAGGATGGCAGGAGGGTAACCTGGACTGCAACAGTGAATACACTCGAACATCTACATTTATGGTAAGTGTACACAACTGTACTATGTTCTTTGTGTTTCACTGTTGCAGTCATTACATTTGGGTAGAATCCCAAAGCTATGGTTGGGAGGCTGGAGCTAAACAGCATTCGGTGTGGCTATAAGGCCCTGCAGAACTGCAGTGGCAAAGGCTGCCCTGGACTTAGAGTAGAGAGGCAAATGGTAATGCTTTGTGAAGGTGTGAACAGAACTCCAAGTAGCAGCCTCTAAAATGTCTTTGGTTGGTACTCCTCTGAGAAAGGCTGCTGAAGTAGCAGCAGCTCTGGTGGAATGAGACCTAATGCCCTTGGGCACAGGTTTACAATGGTGTAGGTAGCAGAAACGGATGCAGTGGCTTAACCACTTTGAAACTGTCTGCTTTGAAATAGCCTTTCCTTCTGATCCTGCAGCATATGACACCAGTAATTGCTCAGTTTTTCTTAGAGCTTTAGTCCTGCTCAAGTAGAATCTTAGCTGTCTGTGTACGTCCAAGGAATGCAGAATTCTCTCCCCCTTGTTCTGCGGATTTGGATAAAAGGTTGGCAGATGAATTGTTTGGTTAAGAGCCACACTGGAAACCACCTTAGGCATAAAAGAAGGATTTGTCCTCAGAGACACCCTGTCTGGGTAAAATATGATAAAAGGCTCTACAGCCATGAGGGCCTGTAGCTCTGAAACTCTTCTTGCTGAAGTAATTGCTAGTAGCAGAGCTGTTTTCCATGATAAGAACTTTATATCAGCGGTAGCAGCTGGTTCAAACGGAGGCAGGGTGAGCTTTACCAACACATAATTGAGGTGCCATAAGGGATAATGGTGATCTTCTAGGAGGCCTTAAATTTTTGGCTCCTCTAAGATACTGCTTTAGTAAAGGATGAGAAAAGATTGGTGGCTCTGTATTGTAATGAGCCAAAATGGCAGAGGCATGGATTTTAATTGATGAGAAAGATAGGCCTTTGTCAAGCATCTCAGTTAAGTATTGAAATATCCAAGGAATATTTGGTTCTGCTGTATCAGTTCCTTGTGCTTGACTCCAAGCACAGAATCTCTTCCATTTGTCAGCATAAGATTTTCGGGTACTAGGCCCTCTGGCTTCCAAAATGACATCCATCACAGCTTTACTGAGAGCTGCTGATTGTATAACTACATGATCAGCCATGCTGCCAGGTTCAGTTTCTGTAGTTGATTGTACATGATCTGATTGTTTTGCTGGGACAGTAGTTGAGGTCTTTGAGGTAAGGTCCAAGCTGGGTTTTGAGACAAGTTCCTTAGGATTGGGTACCAGTACTGGCGTGGCCAGTCCGGGGCAATTAATATCATTTTTGGTTTCTCTTGTCTGACTTTTAGGAGGACCTTGGGGAGAAGAGGTAGAGGAGGAAAGGCGTAAACTGATAGGTTTTTTCAACTGAAGGAAGGGGCGTCCACTTTCCATGCTTGTCTGTGATAAGTCCTTGTGCAGAATCTTTTCAATTGATGATTTTGAGGAGAGGCAAATAGATCTATGTCTGGGCTCCCCCATTTCTCTGTTATCATGCTAAAGACTTGTGGATTTAGTTTCCACTCGTGAGGATCCATAAGGTTTCTGCATAAATCGTCTACCAGTGTATTTTGTTTTCCTGGCAGGAATTGAGCTTGAAGATGTATTTGATAGGTCAAAGCTGTGTCCCACAGTGCCATGGCTAATCTGCAAAGGGGGTATGAGTGTGTGCCCCTTGCTTGTTTATATATCACATGACTGTGGTGTTGTCCGTCTTTATCAGTAGTTCTCCTGGATGAAGTAAGTCCTTGAAGGCTGTTAGGGCATTTTGAACAGCTAGTATCTCTTTCTGGTTGATATGTAGATGCTTTTGTTTTGGGGTCCATATGCCCTGAAAGCATCTTCCTGCCATGTGGGACTCCCAGGCATAATCCGAGGCATATGTTGTTAAGGTTTGGCTGGCAGGGGGAGAGTGAAGACCTGTCCCATGTTTTGTTGACATGCCTTTGCCCACCATAGAAATTCCTGTTGTAGGCAGGGAATGAGAGGAATCATTGCTTCCAGACTGTGAGAATGTTGGCTCCATAAACTTTTCAGGTACCACTGAAGTTTCCTCATATGCAGTCTTGCATATGGAATCAGTAGGATGCAGGATGCCATGAAGCCCAGAGCCTGCAGAATTTGTCTTGCAGATAACTGGGTTTTTGTTGCCATCAGTTTGAAGTAAGTAGTCAATTGCCTTTGCTTGTCTGGCGTGAGGTAAGCCATCTGGGCAGTTGTATTCAAGCTTGCACCCAGGAATGTTATCTTTTGAGAGGGTACCAGTTGTGATTTCTTTTCGTTTATTGTGTGCCCTAGGCATGTTAGAAGCCTTTTCACAAACGCCAGGTGTTGAAGAAGAATGTCCTTGTTCTCTGCTTGAATGAGACACTCGTCTAAGTAAGGATATATTTGTAAACTTCTTTGTCTGAAAAATGCAATTACTGGTGCCAGGCACTTTGTAAAGACCCTGAGCGCAGTAGATAAGCCAAAGAGCAGTGCAGAGAATTGGTAATGCATTAAGCCAGCCTTGAATCTGAGGTATCTTATGCACAATTGTCTTATTGGGACATGCAGGTATACCTCTTTTAGGTCTAGTGTCACCAGCCAAGCATTCTTGCCCAGCATGGGCAGAAGCTGCTGCAAAGTCAGCATTTTGAATTTTGGAATGCCCAGGTATGTGTTTAAAATCGATAAATCCAGTACTGGCCACCAGGCCTTGTCCTTTCTGGGTACCAAGAACAGTCTTGAGTAAAAACCTTGTCCTTTTTCCTGTTCTGGTACTGGCTGAATGGCCCCCATATCCATGATGGACGTAACCTGTTTTTGTGCCTCTGCCCATTGATTTTTTGGCAGACCCAGCCAACCATTGGCAGAGTGTGGAAATGGAATCTGTATCCCTGTGATACTATGTTTAGTACCCACTTGTCCTGGGTTGTAAACTGCCAATTTTGAGCAAAAAGTGCTAACTTTATCCCTATGTTTGCTGCCAAAAGATAACAGCTTGGTGTAGGCAGAGGGAAGTCATTGGGATTGTTTTCTGTAGGTTTGTGCTTTATCTCCTCCAGATTTGGAGGTAGAAGCGCCCCATTGCTTTGACCTGTATGAATCTTGTGCCTGGTATCTGGAACCCTTAGGGAGTCTGGATTGACCCCTTTGAGCTCTGTCTGACACAGGAAAGGACTAATTTTTTGTAGGCCAGTGTCTATTGAATCTTGGTGGCTACACTTGTAAGAAGTCTTTAACAGTTTGCATAGACTTAGCTTTGTCTTCCATTTTCTTTAAAACCTCTTCTGCCTTAATACCAAACAGAGAATCATGCTGTAAAGGTGCATCTAGCAATTTAGCTTTAACATGATCAGGCAAATTTTGTTCCTTTAACCAGGCATGCCTTCTAATCACAGATCCAGTAACTGCGAGAGACCTCTAAGGAATCAAAACCACATTGCAAAGTATGCTTTCCAACTTGTTCAGCTGCATGCAATAATTCCTGCAATTCTTTATTTTCTGCACATTCTGAAATCAACATCATTTTCTGTTTCAGCAATCCCATAACATGTTGTTGGTACTTTAGCATATGAAATTGACAGTTTAAGGCCCTGATTGCCAGGGTTGCAGATGTATAAACTTTTTTTCCCCATCTGTCTAGTGCCCTTGAATCTCTGTCAGAGGGTTAGGATTTTTTGCTGTTGAGGCCTTAACTCCCTTTGTACCCTGTGAAATAGTTTCAGAATCAGCAGCAGGGTTTTAAATAAAAATTTATGAGAGTCAGGGACCCTGTAATATCTGTCAGGCTTACTGGCAGCCGGAGGTAAGGAGTCAGGGGTCAAGCTTGACTCCGAAAACACATCATCCACAATGTCTAAAACAGGGGGAATGGCTAAAGGCTTGTGCTGAGGGAGAAGAAGGAAATCCCTGAGCCTCTTTTTTGACTCTGAGAAGTCTTGACTCTCCCAGTGAAAATGCTCCCCTAGAGTATGCAAGGTTTCTCCAAATGAATAATCCTCAGGAGGAGATGCAGATGGAATAGGCTCCTCAGCATCAGAATCCTCATAGGGAGGTATAGATAATTCCTGATCAGAAGAGGAATCAGAAGAAATAGAAACCTGATCTGAAGATTCGTAATCAGTGTCTTGCCTAGGCCTCTTATCTGGAGGGGGATGGGTACCCCTGATCAAGGTAATAAGGTCTTCAGCCATTTTGATCATCTGCTTTTTAGGCATAGAGGCCTGTGCACGTGGCTCATGCGTCATTTTTTTAGTTTTAGAAGTTGCTTTTGTCTTTGGTCTTGCAGCTGTCATCGGTTTGATATACAAATGTTGAGGTCTGAATACACCCTCAGAAGCCGGTGCCTGCTCAGCAGCTCCGGACCCATCCGAGGGAGATACATCCGTCGGTCCAATACCCTGAGTATCTTGCGGCATGCCGGACTCCACATGGGTGTCGGTAGAGGCCTGCGACTCAAAAGTAGCGGATATCAGGGGCTGCAAAAGCGCCTCACTGAGTACCGGTGAACCGGCAACTGGCTTAGGAAAAGCTTTGTCGTCGGTTGTGGATCTCGACTGCCTTTCTCTGTCCTTTTCTTTGCGTTTTTTATGTACTCCGGTAGTTGGATAGCTATCCGACGACATTTCTGGGTAGTTAAATCTGTTTCCAAAATACTTTGATGCAAAAATATACCGACACTTAATAGTGCATTGGTTAAATCTAGCAAAAAACCGACAGCCAGGCACGTTGTGATCAGGGCCTAGGCAAGGAATACAGTATAAATGGAAATCCTTATGAGGTATTTGCTTCCCACAAGTAATACAATTATTAACTTTTTCTGACATCGGTAAAAAGCAAGAAAAAAGTTTCCCCAATGGGGTACTTAGCTTTAGTGAAGACTTCGGTCTGAAACTCAAACTCGAATATTTCAGTAGTCGGCCGACCGGTACTTGCGAAATGCTTCCGCTTCAGGCACCATGCAGCAAGAAAGATTAAAGAAAATGGCATCGGCTGCATGTTTTATACCCCTGACGACCTGATGTCATGGAAGAGAAGACAGCAACTGACACAGGACCCAAGACTTTGGAATTCAGGCCAACTGAGGGCAACCTGCCAGCAGATTACCCAAATGTAATGAGTGCAACAGTGAAACATGAAGAACATCCAAGGTATTGGGAGTAACTAATTTGAGAGGGAAAAGTAACAGAATAGGAAGAGGCCAATAATTAATTTGGACTGCAGGCTAGATATTGCCTTCCCTGTCAAGGATTAATATCAGAGTATAGGCAAAGAGAAAGGAAAAGGTGGATCCTAAGTGAAAGACCAGCACTGGTAGAGTTTTTAGTAGTATCTAGAACAGAAGCTGCAGTTAAATAAGGGCTAATTAGTAGGGCATATAATATAGTGCATGATAACTATATGAATCAATCAGAGGAGGTTAGAAAGGACTGGGAAGAAAGACTAGATAGGCAATTCACAAAGAAACAATGGGAGGATATATGTATGGCTCCCAAATATGCAACAAAGTCTAGAAGATTTAGGATTTTTGCTTGGAAATGTTAACCCAAGCAGACTCCAGAGAACGTTTCCTCAAGTAGATTGCAAATGTTGGATGCCTGATGGGGAAGAAAGAGGTAAGTGGGAACATATATTTTTGGTAGTGTAATGAGTTGGTAGACTTTAAAAATGCCCTGCAAACTACTCTGTTGGAAATACTGGTTGAGCAAAATGGTGTAACTAAGGATTTTTTTGAGATGTGATACAGAAGTGGAATTGCCTAGACATGTTAAGGCCTTACTGAGTTTAATTCTGGTGGCTGCCAAAAAAGCAATTACTAGAAAATGGAAATCAAAGTCTAAATCAACTGCACTAGAAGTAATGAATATAGAGTAACATTGACAAAACAATTGGAAGTGGGATATTTACAGAAGGGTTGGAGCAAATTACATATAGAAAAAATGGGAATTGTGGGAACAATACATGCAGAATAATGTTTTGGAGGAGGAATGAGGTTTAAGGGAAGGCAGGAAATGAATGAGCATGAACTATTTCACAATGACTGGAAAGATTATCAGTAATTTATAATGTATGCAGCTGAAAATATGTCAATATGGTTTGCTTTCTTTTATATAAATGTTGATTGCCTATGTCAAAAATGATAAAGATGTTTCTTGTTTAAAAAAGTGACTGATACTGTTTTCACTGTTCAAGATAAACACATGGAGCCAGCTGGAATTCTTTACTGGGTCAGTTTGTAACATAATCACATACATGAGGTGAATCAATAAAGTGTCATGCACTAATAATTTAATAGGCATGGCAATTGTCTGTGATGAAAGTAACAGAGTGTGTGTGTGTGATAGAGATTTTGAAATGTATCTAAGGATAACATGTTGGCCATAATCTTTTTCATTTTCCATCGCACTCAGACATTAGCACTGTACTCGGTAATTGGCTGTCTGTGTCGGTCTGGGCAGGATGTTTGTAAAAGCAACTGATCATTATTAGATTGTTGTATCGTGTAGAGTTTCCATCTAACACTGGTTCTCTGGTGGAGCTGTGATGCCTTCTGAGTGGAGTCTACATGTACTCCCTCTGTCCCTGTACGGATTTTATCTGTTAGCTTTGGCGTTTTGTCCTAGGCCCTCAGCTCTATAATATATGCCTCTGGCCATTTGTGTTTTTACTTTCATTCTAATCTAACACCAGAGGGTATACAGAAGGTAACAATCTTTTTATGAAAGGTTAGGAAGCCAGGCAATATTTTCTGAGGAGATGTATATATCTTTGCAAGAATTTCTCTTCTCATTTTATTGGGGAACTACTGTTTTGTGGGATTTGAACATTAAGCCTTAAATATAACTTATTTTCCTTGAAAAAATGAGACTGAATTCCTTTTTTTTACTTATAATTTTTGTTCATGTGATCCTTAGTATAAAAAGTTGTAAAGAACCTAGAAAATGCATCTCAGAGTATCTAGAACCCTATGACTTCTGGTGGCCTAGCAGCTTTCACTCCCACGACTTAATTCCCTCATTTCCACCAAACTTATTACAGCGGAGTCTTGGCCAGTTTGGTCATGTTAGTAGGGACTGAGAAGTAAGACAAAGTGTGAAAAAACAAGAAATAAGTTATCCATCTTAATGCTGGGAGACCAGGATGAGGGGAAGTGAGGGAAAGGCCACTGGGAGGTGCAGCGGGACTAGTGTGCACTAGGGGCTCCATGGCATCCTTTGTCTAGAGCTCCATATCACCTAAGGCTGGTCTTGTTAAGTGCAGTCAGATATCAGAGGTCTATATAGTTAGTGAAATGGCAGTAATGAGTAGGCACATGCTAAGAGAGTTTGTTGATGAAAGTGAAAGACCCCATTTGTTGCTTGGTCACAGGTAATGGCCATTCAAGTTAGCGCCACCCATCCATTTGCATCCTGCAGCTTCCCCTTGCTTTGAAGTCACCAGCCACCACTGCTTCTTACTAAAATACAGTTGGTCACACAAAGGAACCAAGGTATTGGGAGCAAATAATTAGAGAGTGAAAGGTAATAGAATGGGAAGAGGGTAAGTATTTATTTGGTCTTCAAGCTAGAAATTGCCTTTCCTATCAAGGACTGATATCAGAGTATAGGCAAAGAGAAAGAAATGGGGGGTCCTAAATGAAAGACCAGCACTAGTAGAGTTTTTAATAAAATCTAGAACAGAAGCTGCCATTAAAAGGAAATAATTAGTAAAGCATATAAAATATTGCATGATAAATACAAGAATCAATCAGAGGAGGTTGGAAAGGATTGAGAAGAGAGACTGAATAAGCAAGTCACAAAGAAACAACTGGGGGATATATGTATGTCTCCCAAATATGAAACAAAGTCTTGAAGATTTAGGCTTTTTGCTTGGAAGTGCTTACATAGGTATTTTGTAACCCAAAGTAGACTCCAAATAATTTTTCCTCATGTAGACAGCAAATGTTGGCGGTGTGATGGGGAAGGAAGAGGTAAATAGGAACATGTTTTTGGGAATGTAATGAGTTGGCAGACTTTAAAAATTTCCTGCAGACTACGCTATCAGAAATACTTGGTGAGTAAATTGGTATAACTAAGGAAATTATTTTTTTTAAACTATGATACAGAATTGGAATTGCCTAGGCATAGTAAGGTCTTGCTGAGTCTAGGGGTCTATATCACTTTGTCGAACTTTTAAAAGTTTGAACACCATATGGTCCACACCATATGTTCGAACTTTAAAAGTTCGAAAATGTAATTAAAAAAAAAAACACAAAAAACTTACCCAAAGGTTGTAAGCAGGGGGGCAAGCACCCCTGCACCCCCATACCCCCCGCTACTTAAATATACCAACTCTGAGATCGCACTACATTGCAGGAAAGGGAAAGCTTCCCTTACGGAGATCTCCGTTGCAACGTTCGAAGTTTTACAAGTTCGAACATATGGTTTCGACCATATGACGTTCAAACTTGTAAAAGTTCGACAACGTGAATGAGACCCTGAGTCTAATTATGGTGGATGCCAAAAAAGCAATTACTAGAAAATGGAATTCAAAGTCTAAACCAACTGTACTAGAAGTAGTGAATATAGTAACAGTGATAGAACAACTGGAAATGGGATCTTTAGAAAAGGGTAGGAGCACATTATATAGAAAACATTGGAATTGTAGGGACAGCATACAGAATAACATTTTGGAGGAGGAATAAAGTTTAAAAGAAGGCAGAATTTGAACTGGCTATGTAATGCTTGACTGACAATGACTGGATAGATTGATTATAAATAATGTATAATGTTTGCAACTAAAATATGTCAGTATGGTTTGTTTTCATTTCTATAAATGTATGATTGCTTATGTCATATGTGGTAATTTAATAATGATGTTTCTTGTTTAAAAATACAGTTGGTTACCACTTCCAGCAATATGATCCAAGAAAATATCACAATCTGCATAAAATATCATTTCCTCACATCAGCCTTAAATTGTCACTCTTCCAGCTGCTGTTCTTATCCAGTTTCCCTGCTATCTCTCCTCTTCCAGTACCACCTCTCTGGCATTTCTGACAATGCTATATGTCCATAATTCTGCTTTCAATTCCTCACCCTTCTCTTCTGTTTCTTTGTCTGACACTTCCAAGTTCTCAGAGCCTTTCTTCACAGTGTCTCCATTTTCCATATGTATAGAAGGATATATTTTGTTCTAATATATTACTCTGATTGCTCTTTTACTTTGTAGTCAACAGTATGCTACTCTCAGCCAGTAGGAAGACATCCCACACCATTAACTGCACACCATATCCTCTTGTTGGCTGTCACCAATGTCCTTTCACATTGTTGTTCATAATTCACTATAGTGATGATGTACTCGCCATGGTCTTTTCTTCCTCTCAACATATGTTGGGCTATCCTCCTTTGTGCATGATTCCCCTGAAATGGGCATAATCTTGCATTTTAAGGCATACTTGCTGCCATGTATCTGTCTACCCACCAAGGTACACCAGGTTACACTACAGACTAGCCTATTACAATAGCAGCTTCAGTGCTGTCAAAGAAATGCAATCTACTTCCTTGATCCAACTATAATTTCATCCTCACTAAAACCTTACACTCTATTAGTTACTAGCATTTCTACATACTGTCCTGCCAAATATCAGTCTCTCTTGGTTAGTCAGAAAGTGTTATATCCACTTTAGTGTAATCACACATTAATATCCCTACCATCATGCTGATCAGCACAATGTATAAGGTCTTACTGAAAATCTAGATGCACTGCTACCTCTATCCATTTCAGTGGTTACTTAGTCCAAGAATACGACTAAATTAGCAAAAAATTTGAACTGCATTAAATCAGGCTGTTGCTCAGCTGCAGGAGAAATGGCATTCAGGAATGTGACCAGTCTGTCCTGCATGAAAGGCATTCACAATCTTCAAATGAAAATGAGACTAACAGACTTATAACTGCTCTGTGCCTCCCTAGCTCCACCTCTGTGCAAGTGAATGACCGCTGCTGAACTCCAATCATTGATGCGGAACCACTTTGGTTTCTTAGAAGGAGGAGTCTATATCTAAACAATAGCCAAGGATTGCTGCCAACCCTTTGGTACTTTGGGATGTACCACATCAAGATCTTTCACCACATACTGCCCCAAAGTTCATAGGTTCATACTAGGCTATCTGCCCTAGGGCATTTATAAGCCTAGCCAGAGTGTGTTTGGCTTTCGCCACCCATTTTAAATTAATTTTGTTATGCCCTTTTTCGAGGTTAGTATACTGTGCCTCTGTCTAACAGTGACACAGAAGTGATACCCTGGATAAACCTACGATCTCCCATCCACTCATCAAGGTTCCTCTTGAAGAGAGTCAACCTGGACTGGGATTTTATTCCAGAGTGAAGGGAGCCTCTAGGTTATGAATCTGTCCCTCCAGCATGTCCTATTTATTTCAGTGTTGAGGTTCAAGTCTCTCGAGCGCGTAGCTCGATTGGATTTGGATGTTCTGAGGTGCAGCATGTCCATTAATTCCGGGTTGGACATGGCTTTATACATCAGGCACAGATCGCCTCTGAGCAGGCAGTATGCCACTGAGTAGAGCTGGAGTTTCTTTAACCGGGCAGCATATGGCATCTGTTTGAGCCCTTTGATCCTCTTGGTGAGGTACTTTTGGGGTCTTTCCAGTTGCTGCAGGTGTCTGGTAAGGTACATCCCAAAAGGGGCATTGTACTCAATTACGGGCCTGATGAGGGATGAGTAAAGAGGCATGATGACCTCCCCTGATCTAGATGTGAATCCCTTCATGATTAGGTGGGCTATATAAAATGTTTTTCTAACCACTTTGGTCACGTGGTTGTCAAATGAGAGATTGCTATCAACTTGGGTCCCCAGGTCCCCAATTACTTCTTCTGTACTTAATGGATTACCACCTATGTGGTAATTTGTGAGCACTTTGTTTTTGCCAAAGGGGATGACTATACACTTTTTGGCGTTTAGCTTGAGGCCATGGCTCTGGCACCAGTTGTCTGTTTCTATGAGGCCCTTTTGGAGGATGCTTGTGTTGACTGGAGAGTCAATTATGGCACCCAGTTTGCAGTCATCTGCGAACTTGGTCAGCCACAGTCCATCCATGTTGGCCTGTAACTCCGAGAAATATATACCGAACAAAAGAGGTCCCAGGACTGAGCCTTGTGGGACGCCACTTGTAACTGGTTTGGAGTCTGACATGGCTCAAGCAATTTTAACCATGTGGGTTCTGTCCTTGAGCCACTTTGCAACCCATCTAGTGACATACGGGTTTATATTTAAGCTGGTGAGCTTATCTATAATGCCCGAGTGGGATATTGTATCGAAGGCTTTTGCGAGGTCCAGGTAGGCTGTGTGGATGACCTTCCCCTCGTCAATGGCCTTGGTGACTGTTTCAAAGAAATTAACCAGGTTTAAGAGGCAGGATCTGCCCTTAACAAAGCCGAACTGGATAGGATCCAGTGTCTGTAGGTCCCCAATATCTTTATTTATGAGGTCCATGATGATCCTTTCCATAGCTTTGCAGACCAAGCTAGTCAGGCTTATGGGGCGATAGTTTCCAGGAACCGTTGAGGCACCACCTTTGTGGAGAGGGACCACTGTTGCTGTACGCCACTCTTTGGGTACATATCCTGTAGTAAGGCTGAGATTGAACAGTAGTTTTATGTTTGGGTTTAGCTCTTCTTGGAGTTCATGTAGGATGCAGCCCAGGACACCGTCTGGTCCCATTGATGCTGTGTTTTTGCTTTGGAGAGGCGGCTCTTACCTGAGCATCTGAGATGTCAGGGGGCAGCACTCTGCTGGGATAAATATTTGCCCTTTTGGTGGGGGTTGCTGAACCCGTCAGCTAGGATGTTGGCAATGTCTGTGGGTTTGGTGTATTTTTTTGTCATTTTGGACTAATTCTGAGCATATCTGGGAATTCCCACCCAGGTTCCTAACATAACTAAAGAAAGCCTTGTGATTATCCTTAGTGTCCTGTGCAATTTTGCTCTCGAAGCTGGCCTTAGACAATTTTATGAGTGCCCATAGTTTTTTGCTAATACTGATCAGAGATGCCTTCCCTTTTTGGGATTTTGCTCTATCATGTAGTAGCTTCCTCCTTCTATTGTATAGTTTGTTTATGGCTGGGGTCCACCAGACAGGACGTCTGCCTTTGGAGGATTGGGTCTTGGTTTTATTTGGGATTGCATAATCCATGCATTCCTGAAGGTGTCCATAGAATGCGTTTATAAAGGATTCTGCGGTCTGGGCCGTATTTTCCACAGGCCCAGGGGCTTTGAAGGATTCCACCTCGGTTTTGAGGAGTGTGAAATTTGCTTTAGAGAAGTTTTTCACTGTGGTTTTCAGGGCAGGGGGTGGAGTCAGGATGTGAATATCCAGTGAGATTAGTTTATGGTCTGATCTTACCAGTGAGGGATACACTTCTGGTCTGGAGCATAGAGTCCCCATGTTGGTGATGATCAGGTCCAGTATGTTTTCCCCTCTTGTGGGAGTGGTAACAAGCTGTTCCATAGCATTTGAGTTTATAAATTCTAGGAACCTTTGGGCTAGGGTGTTGGAGCTAGAGTAATACTCCCAGTCTATGTTTGGGTAGTTGAAGTTGCCCAATATAATGGTGTTTGGAGAGACCTTCATATTTTCCAGTGTTCTCAGGAAGGCCGAGTGGGGTTCCTGGGTTTGGGAGGGTGGTCTGTAGCAGGCTATAAACTGGAAGGCGGTTTTACCCACTGTTAGTTGCACATGGATAGACTCTGATGCTTCCTGCTGTGCCACCAACCTGGAAGTGTGGGTATCTTTGACGAATATTGATACTCCCCCTCCTTTTGTGGTTCGGTCCAAGTTTTGGGGCCGAAAAGCATGGTATGAGGTATAACCTGGTAGTGCTGGGGTGCTCTCGGGAGCCTTGAACCAGGTTTCTGTTACTGCACAGATATCGATGTTCTCCATGCTAAGGAGAGTTTCGAGTGCATGCATCTTGAGGTTTAGACTTCTGGTGTTGAGTAGCATTACTCTTAGTTTCTTATCCCTTGTGATACCTATGGAGGTGGGTTTGTCTTTTGAGCCGTGCCTAAAAAAGGCACTATGGGGGTAGCAAGAGCCTTTGCCAATATCCGAAAGCCCAGGGGTGACAGGTGCAAGCCGTCCCTAGCGAAGCATTGTGGCTTGTCGAGCATGTCATCCCAGGCTGACAGGCATTGGGTCCCCTTTGAATGACACCAATACTTAAGCCAATTGTTGAAATTGATCATCTTGTCTTCATATTGTGGCATCATTCTTGGTGAGGGTAAGATGCTACTCAAGGTCAGGATCATACCGGCCTGGGCTACATGCTCAGAGAGCTCCTCTATGTCTCTTTTCATGTAGTCCAGGGAGGTACGTCTCAGGTCATTCACACCAGCATGGACAATGACAGTCATATTTGTACTTGCCTTGGAGTGACCTGAGTGCTTGTGTTATGTGGCGGATCCTAGCGCCCGACAGGCAGCTCGCCGTGACCTTCTCCTTGTTCAGCCTGGTGAGCGGGACATCAGTGTGCCTGATGATAGAGTCACCTATTACAAGTGTATCAGGTGTGTTGTTTAGCCTTAAGGGCTGTGACTGTTCGGCACACTGGCTTTGTGAGCTATGTGTTGCACGTGTTTTGTTTTGGGGTAGCGGTTGCTTGGGTGTCTGCTTTGGAGGTCTCTGCTGCTTAGGCAGATTTTTATTTAGAGCCTCCGAGTATGTTTTTGTGTATTTATGTGTTTGGTTTGCTGTCGTGGTAGGTCTATGTGAGACTGGAATTGTAGTGAGTGTGGTTTCCTTCTCCTCCTGACTGGTTTCGCCAGTACTGAGTTGAGAGAGCTTAGCCTACAGTATGGCTATATGGTTGCATCTCTCACATGTGTTGGAATTTATTCGGAGGAGGAGAGGGCTGTCTGTGTACATGAGGCAGTTGTAACATTGCCTCAAGATTCCCAGATTCACCAGCTGGACCGGAGAGGAGATTGACAACTGACCTTTGGACATGCGAGAATAGTATTGGGAATTTCTTTATAATTGAAAAAAAGGGCCAATGGGGAACAAGGTACTCAAGGGGAGTTTGTGAGGGTGTAGTGCTTTTAATTTTTTAGTGCTGACTTATATAATTGCTTTAGTTTTTCAAGTTCCTCTGAAATTTTCTGTAAACTGTGCTATTTCTTGTTGCCTGTACTTGGATGCTGCTCCTCTGCATTCATGTTCTTCTGTTAATACAAAGGTGAAGGATTTATACAGTATTTTTGCATTATTTCTACAAGTCCTCAAACTCCTGGCTGCTTTTAAAGAAATCTAGCATCCTAACAGTGTCTCATATTCTTCCCAACACATCACAAGAATTTACATTTCTCGCCTTCAGTTGACCTACCTTTGCTTACCAGATCACTATTGATACTTTTCTTTTTCTCTAGCTTCCCTCTCTCCCCCAGATAGACACACAATTACAATTATAACAGCACACACACACACACACACACACACACAATCATGAATACACATCTCCTACCTTGCCATATGCCCTAATACTTTAATTAATTACCCCTTTAACCCTGGCTTTAGCCAAATAGTTTTTTCTTCTTCATGTAGTTACATGGTTTTCTTCTTCTAGGGGACTTCATTTCTTTTTCTACTTCTTCCTTAACACCTCATCCAACAACTCATTCACTCTCTTCGGTTCCTCCTACCCTTCCAGTTTATTTCTGACTGTGTTTCATAACAGATTCAAGTCTAACCTGTTGTGCCACATAGGTGTGTGTATCTGTATGTGTGTGATGGAGGGGCTGAGGTATACTAGCTTAAGTTTTCTATATAATCTGGCAATAAGGACTGTAGACTCATTCACAGTAAACTGTCCTGCTAAGTCAGAAGGGAACGGTGATGCAACATACAGGAAGCCTGCAGTACAAATTCATCAATATGATTACTGACATCTTGAACTGATAGCTCTAACAAATAGCCAGAACTGCATTATCAGTTCCAACAGTGGCTTCATACCCCAGCAAATGCAAGCTGAACCTTGGACGATCAAACAATAAAAATACCTTATGTAATTTACACTATGCACCATTAAACAAGCTAAGAAACAGCAGAATGTCTGTCGGGAGGAAAGATGTTTGAAGCAAGTGACAGATTCTGGGGTTACATTTGTAAGTCATGGGTTTCAGAGTCGGGTATGTTGCTAGTTAAGGTGCATTCATTTATTTAGACATAATTATTTGTCTGTTTACTAGTTATAACTGGCTAAACCAAGTGACTCCCAGTGTCGTTTTTAGCAGATGTCTGGCTTATCTGTTAAGGCAAAGATGCAATAAAACATTACAAAAATATAGGCAATTACTGTACAGTAACATAAGGTGGGAGGTTGGCATAATGGTTAAGGTGTTTACCTTGCAGACACAAGGTGCAGGGTTTGATTCTCACAAGGGGTATTTGGCTAGGTTTAAAATGGCCCACAAAGGCAGTTAGCCTAGTACTATTTCATGAATCTATGAAGAGTACACCAAACTAGGCAATGGAAATGATTTCATAACCAATAGAAAATCTGCACAAGGTTTCAGATGATATAAAAGCAGCAGATGCATGCTTCATTGAAGATAGAGTTAAGACAAATACCCTGGACTGCACTGATCCTATAATATACAGAATCATCTACCACAAGTTTTGCTCCTTGAGGCCATGTTTGTTACAGTATAAAATCCAAGTCAAAAACAATTCAGGATATGATCACTTTAGTCTTCTCAGTGCTGGCATACAGGATGTTTTACTAAAATCAGTCATATCTTATACACATGGTTTTGTGCCATAACAGGGATGAAGTGAATATAGTGCTGCTAGAATATCCAACATCCAACCATCCTTTTCATCAGACTACTTCTAACTGAAGTCTGACCATCTGCTTTAGAATTTTACCCAACTGGTCTGAGTTATATACATATGTATACATGTATGTTTACATATACATATATTTATATATATATATATATATATATATATATATATATATATATTTATATATATGTATATATATATATGTAAAGACATATATATATATATGTGTATATATATATATATATATATATATATATATATATATATATATACACACACATACATATGTGTGTGTGTGTGTGTGTGTGTGTGTGTTTGTCATTTGTTAACCGGGTTAGTCCAACTGAGCCAAAGGCCCATTTTCAGTGGAGACCTGAGGAGAAAAGCTCCAACATATTATTATATAATTTACATACAATTCAGAGCTATACAAAAATACAATTTACTAAATTATATGAAAATGTTTGTACAAGATAAAAATAAAGCTGTACAAATATTCAAAATAAACAATAGAATGAAAAAGTTTGTACAAGGTCAAAATGGTAAGTTTTTAGGAAAGGAGCAAGACCAAAGTAGGAGACGATGAGAATAAAATAAAAATATCTATGTATGACCAGAGCATACCAGTTAGTATTCATGTGAGTGTTCTATTGTATTAAAGAATAAACAATCTTGATGGGCAACCTAGAAAAGGAGTGTTACTATTTACATAGAATATATGTGCATGGAAACTTTTTGTTGGGCAGGTTTGGTTTATTTGAGCTATACGCTATAGAGATATAAGTTTTAGGTAGGGGGAGGTGCTTAGGTAGGGTCCTGGCATGGGCAGGAGCTTGAGTTGGCAAGGTAGTTTTTCAGTTCTTTTTTGAAGCTGTTAGTGTATTTGGTACTTCAGATATTTGGAGGGGTTTGTTCCAGGCTTGGGAGACTGTGCTTTTCTAAAGTAGTTTACCTATGTTTTTATTAGGTTTGTATATGTCAAGAAGGAGTTGATCAGAGCTATGGAAAGTATTAGTAGGATTACAGGGGGATACTAGAGAGGAGAGAGAGGGACAGGCCAAGGGTTTATTAATTAAGGAGGGAGTGAGTGATATGAAGTTGGGATAAGAGCAGTAGTTGGGGGAATTCAAGCCACTGAAGTTGTTTTAGAGCAAGGCAGTGGTGAGATCTGTATGGTTGTTAGCTGGCAAACCTAGCTATTTTGTTATATGTTTGCTCAAGTTTGGTTAATAAGGTGGCTTGTATGAGTGTAAAAATAGAAGAGGCATAGAGAAGGCAAAGAAGGAGGAATGCTTGTGCCAGAGAAGGACTGGAGTCAGATGACAGGATTTTTTTTTATTTTTATACAGAAGTCCCAAATTTGTTATGTGTATTTTTAATACACTGGTGAATATGTGGGTCAAATTTTAATTGGTCGTCAATTACGGTGCAAAGGAGCTTAGTGTGAGGTTCAGGTGTGATAAGAGTGTTATCAAGTAATGAGATCATCAAGGTGGTTTAATGATAAGGGAGAGATTTAGGAAGAAAGAGAAGGAGTTTAGTTTTTTTAGGGTTATGGACTTGGTTATCAGTTAGCCATTTTTCGGTTGTGAGAAATGAGCCTTGAGTAGTAGAATGAAGGTGTGTGATGCCATGTAAGATGGACATAAGAGTAGAGTCATCAGTGTATTGTATAATGGAGGAGGTGGAGCAGGATGAGAGGAGGTTATTGGTAAAGACAGTGAAAAGTAGAGGTCCTGGAATAAAGCCTGGGGGACTTCAGTCCGGATAGGTGGAAAACGGGAGCAGGACTTTTGCCATCTAACTGACTGTAACCTGTTAGTAAGGTAGCTGGACAAACAGAGAATAGTAGCGGTAGAGAGGGTGAGATTAGACAGTTTGGTTAGTAGCTTAGAGTGAGAACCAGTATCAAAGGCTTTTGAAAGATCTAGGAAAAGACAGGACACCAGTAGGTTTTTGTCTCTGACCTCTGCGACAGTATGAGTGAAAGATAGAAGGCAGTGGAGGTACTATGATTTGTAATAAAGCCATATTGAGCTAGTATCAGAAGGTTTGCCTGAGTTAGGTATTTCAGAAGCTAATTGTGTATGCACTTTTTCAGGATTTTAGACAGTGGGGACAGTATGGCTATGGGTCTAAAATTAGAAGGATCAGTGCAGTTACCTCTTTTGTGTAGTGGTATGGTGTAGAAAGATTTCCAAATGTCAGGGACAGTAGATTTTTGGATTGATTTGTTTACAAGTATTCAGATAGGGTAGGCTATAAAGTTGGCAGAGAGTTTTAGAAAGAGGGGAGGCAGGTTGTCAGAAGAGGGAGAACAAGTCTATATATATATGTATATATAGATATAGATATATATATATATATATATATATATATATATATATATGTGTGTGTGTGTGTGTGTACATGCATATGGTTGACTGGTGAATGGTCGACTGGGTATGGCCGAAAGGAGTGTGGCAGCATCACAAAAATGCAATTGCAAGTGTTGAGAATCGCAAAATCCTGTCCCTTTTTGACCCATGTTAGCATATATTTTAGGCTTTAGAGTGGTCAGATATATTGAATTCTGTGCATTAAGAGATTAGCTTTGAAATGTCGGTTAAATGTATGGTCGAGCAATGTGCACTCGACCATATGAATGTAAACCATATACATATATATATATATATATATATATATATATATATATATATATATATATATATATATATATATATATCAAGCCACACCTTAAGAAATTCCACTCAAATGGCATGCATTTCCCCCCTTTCATTACTTTCATTTTTCTGCATAGACCACATGTATTACAAATCTGTGACTTTCATGGAACATGCAAGAATGGATTTATAAATTAAATCATTCTTTTTACTAAAGCAAAATTGTCATATCAATGTATGTTTGGTAACTCATTTAAATGCTTTCAGATATATACAAATTTGCAAACTTAAATGACATAACTTAAATATTTACCTGTCTTTCTGGCATGAATTCAGGCTACCTTCCTTCAGGCTCCCAGCCTATCTTTTGTGTTCCAGCCCCACCCTGGACTGAGTCTTCTCTCTTGTAAGTCTGTCAAGTTTCTTTCTTAAATAGGCCCGTACCTGGTTCTTACCTATATAACACAGGACCTGCCAGGCATACCTCTCTACTGTCCCTGATTTTGATACAATTTTTTGCTCTGTCCCTCTTAATCCCTCCTAAAAATAGCAACATTTTGAGATATGGTTGTGAGTTACACTCACTAAATATTAGCAATAGTTACAGTTATAAACGTCCTTTACTTTAAAAAATGTATAACAACTCATATTATCTTATTCTGTTAATGTCTCAAATTAACAGAACTAACATTTTAAAAACTGACCCTGATTGTTTCTGGATATATCCCTGATTCTGTTGAGATTTGTCCCTATATAGCTGACAGCTATGATGCAAGGGTATCAAGCTCCTACCTTCACAACTCTTCTATACATCTGAAAATAAGGCTCCCACCTGTACAGCTCCTGTGGGCCAGCCAGTGGTTGCTGATGACTTCATATCAAAAGGGGGCTGCAGGAGACAGCTGAATGGGTGGGGCCAATGGAAAGGGATAGGGCCAACTAGAAAAGGGCTGAGCTATGCTCAAAACCACAAAAACTGGGACTTTAATTAATTATGCTGCCCTGGGTGCCAAACCGTCATTATTAGAGTCCAAGACAAAATGAAGTGTAGAAGAAAAAAATATTTCAATGCATTGGCTACATGACAGCTTACTTAATATCTAGATGGAAACAAAAAGGTTGTGAAGCATGAACAAATACATTACTTTTTAAATACATTACTGGAATGCCAGTCAAAATCAAGTATAAAAAACAAACAGTACTCAACTCAAACCACTTCTCCTTGCACTGCAGTTCAAATTACAAATTATATTCAGCTTTATAAAAGTACCAAGTAACATGCTGAAAGTAGCAATCTCTGTGATACCCTCACTTGTAAAAATGTTTCTTATCCAAAAAAGACCTGCTGCCTGACAGCAACTATCTACTTGTTTCATGGGGAAAACATGATCAAAGTGAAAAATGAACAGCAAACAAGCTCAAGATAAATTGCTTAAAGGATTACTGCACAGGTTATGACCACGCGATAGACTGGCATTCTATTTAGTTTACAGGTAAAGCATGCAAAGATGACTGCAAGTCTCCAACAAATGTAATGAGCTTCTGAAAATACTGTAATCCTATCCTTTATTACAAATACTGTCATATGAATTTCAATACCTAAGGCTTATACGTTATCCAGTTATGTAAATATTCTCTGCATGGCAACAACAAAAAGGCTTTCAATGTTGGTAATTCCTTAACAGTATGCTTATTAAAGCTTACTTGCATCTTACAATCTCAGACAAGCTTACCTGATGGTCGTTAAAGCATTATTACCGGGGCTGACACACACAGACACACAGACACACAGACACACAGACACACACACACATACACACACACACACACACACACACACACACACACACACACACGTTTGGAGTCCATCCGTCCCAGCTTTGTCTGAAATCCCTCTTTCTGCTGCAGCTTCTTTGGAGTCCATCCGTCCCAGCTTCATCTGAAATCCCTCTTCCTGCTGCAGCTTCAAAGTCGCAGCCAATTCCAATACAAGTCTCAGCTCCACTGAAATACAAAAGTCCTTCCCGTGAGAGCAGCTATCCAGCCTGCAGATGTTGCAGACTGATCCCCTTCCAGTCTATGCAGTTGTAACTGCATAGACTTCTGGGGCATCTGCAGTCTGATGCCTTCTTTCCTAATGCGGACTGGTTAAACAGCAGTTCACATTCCTGCAAGCATGCATGGAGTTCGGGAGTTCGGGAATTCGGGAACACTGTGCAAGTGTGCGCGGAGTTCTGAGACACGCTAATTATTTTTTTAATTTTTCTTTTCTTTTTACAGCTGGGGGGCTGCAATCCTGCAGTCCAATAGCATGAGCTGCTCCTCGGGCCAGCCTCCTGCATGTATCCCTCTGTAATTCCTCTACAGTTAGATGCAAATGTTTCTGCTGTTTCCACCATGTGTTCTCTTTTTTTGTAGAATGTAGTACTCTTCCTCCTAGGTTACTTTGGCTCCACCTACAGGCCATCACATTACATGACATATTCCAAATCTCTGGCTCCACCTGTGGACAATTTTATTGAGTGACAGGTCTTGCAATGACATTTTATCACATGTATATTTTATATACATATATATATATATATATATATATATATATATATATATATATATATATATATACATATACATACATACATACACACACACAAACAGCAATCTCAGACCCAAACCTAATGAATTTGCTGCATATCCTTAAATCAAACAGGACTAGAGCTACCCATTCCAGGGACCTAAATATGGCCAGCAACTTGACTAGGACATGCTGGACAGACAGATTTCTTTCCCAGCAACTGCCATATCTTTGGAATAGGTTGCCAGTTCATGTGAAGCACAGCACCTCTATGACACTGTTCAAAAGGAACCTGAATGAGTGGATGGGGCACTGTAAATTCTTAATGGGGATAGTGACCACAACCCTCCTGGGCATGGGCAGTCATTAATAAATACAGTCCTGGGTATTGGCTAGAACATCTATGGCATTACACTGGGATGAAATGACTAAGCTTGAATTTATCTCCAGGTCAATAGCCTAGTAACCTCCTACGATCCTGTGATTTCTCATGTATATCTCTGTTTGGAAAACCACCTGGGCTTTGACATCAACCTTTCCTGGTTGATTAGCCACTCCTTTCCTTCCTTAAAACGTGTCCAATTTATTTCCCTATGCCAGACAATTCCCAATAAACACACATTCCTTCTTTTCTAGGTACATCCTCCTCCAAATATCCACCCATCCACACATTCATATTCATGATTAAATCTCCCCTTATTTTCTGATTGTACTCCCTTTTTCTGAGTATCCTGTTCTGCTTTGGATCTGTCATTACATAAAAGTCTCCCCCATCATTTCTATCCCTTCTCTCCTTCACAACTCCCAATGGTCAAAAGCTGACTGATGTAATTCTCATGATCCCCATTGGATGCAAACACATTTCCTGTCATCCATTTCCTACTACTGGCTCCTCCTCCAGATTATTCATCTTCTCCCACTTTTGTTCCTCACTTCTTCTGTGCAAACTTGCAATCCTTTTTCCAAACTATGTCATTACCCCCTCTTTCCTCCTCCAGACTTACAGTCAAACGTACCTTTTGCATTTTTCCTGGAAGCAGTTTCCTACCATCTCTCTTATCTTTGTCTCCTGCAGTAATTCTACATCTCCTTTATTTGTCCAGTGTCCTATGTATGTTCTTTTGTACTGGTCATGTACTAACCCTGAATTGCAAATAACCATCACTAGTCCTCTTTGTCTTGCTCTCATACCTTTTCTTGTTGTCATACCCTTCACCACTTCCCACTGCATCCAAATTGCTCTCCACCCCTCAATGGGTGCTCCACAGTTTAGCATTCACCGGTACTTGGGCACCTAGTCCCTTACCCCCTAGAATGTGTAAAGCAAGTTGGCTATCCTTGTAGTTTGCTCCAGTACAGACACCCCCACCCCAATCTTCTTCTTCTTTCTTTCCTACATTGATTTTTCCTTTCACCATTCCTTCATTTTCCACTAAGTGTTACCACTCTCCCATACTCTGTGTCCTCTCCTTTCTTCCTGTGACATTCTTGCCCTTTGAATTAGCATCACCTCTTTCATTCCCCTCATGTCCCCCCTTGCATGTCAGGTCTAAATATTAGTGTCTTCACTCACTGATGATCTGGCTCTGTGGTACTGAGGAAAAAAGTCTTGACTGAGCCCCAGATCACAGACTGGGAGGTGAAAGAACTGGGTGAGGGATTGGAAATGGTTAACAAATGGCTCACCCATCCTTGGGGGAGAGATCGTTGGTTTCCTGGCAGTCACAAGTGATCCTGTGCAGGGAGGTTTTTACACTAAACAAGTACTGTTCTCACTGGCCTGAATACAATAAAAGTCTATTCTGAAACATGAATGTCTATAGCCTGGGAGGGGGTGAATTTAGACCTTCAGGCTGCTATAACAAATGCATCAACACCACAGCAGTGGGCAGATAAAGTAGGCATCAGCTGGGCCACAAAGTGCCCTCATGGCTGCCTGAGTAATGGTCCCCTCCAGATGGTTGTCACCTCTGGACTTATTCTTGGAATGAGGGAATAAATGTAGTTATGTCTGGAGGAGGGCTTGAGGGTCAGCAGACATGACAGCAAAAAGCCCCTAGAAAAACAATAAAAAAGTATCTTGGCCTACCAAGTAACATAAGTTCCGTACCTCCATATTCCCTTCTTTGTTTCTTCTCCCTCCTCTCCTTACTCTCCTTGCCTGTACTACCACTCCTCCTCTGTGCCATTGCTCAGATTAAGAAAGTCAACCAAAGGAGAAATAATAGCTGTTGTTCTAACACATTTCACCAGACCTAGTACTCATGCTTACAGCAGTCAAACCCATGTACACGGTACCTTGCACTCCCCTCAGCTGCATCCATTACACATGAACTTACTATGAATTGTTAATTAGATCAACAGTTTTGATACATTCTACTATGTACCAGTCTTTTTTCTTAAACCTTTAAATAATGCCTCCATTCAGGTCATAGGTAACATATGCACTCTTTCAGGTCACCCCTCACAAAACTTCTTAATCAAAATCTTCATCCTTTGCTCCCTTATTCTTTCAATTGTTTTAACCTAAAAATATGTTGAATGTTGACACTGTCAGACGTTTGAGGGAAGACTGCAAGACAGTCTCTGTATTTGCTAGAAACACCACTATGTCATGTCAAATTACCTACAACCCTAACTTGGAGATTACTAGAAATCCAAATCACTCTTAACATATCCAACTATTACTTCATTGCAAGCCACACATCTCCAGTAATGCTCCTTACAAATCATGGAAATTACCTTAATATTATTAAAGGGTTAATATCAAACATTGGAGCCAGAACCATAGAGCGAGGGGGAGGGAGCGCTCCCCCACACACTTTTACAGCTGCATGACCTGTAACGTTTTTCTTTAAGGAGGACTCATGTGTGCATCGCATGCTAATGTGAATTTAAACACAAAAGTGCACGGAAAATGTTCCTGATCACATCACTGCTGCTAGCACACGCTAACGATGCTGCCAGTATCACCCACAGTAAGGAGAAATGCTCTGTTATTGTATTAAGGCTGTAGTCCATTATTGTATTAAGTCTATAGGCTGTGCTCCGTTATTCTATTAAGGCTGAAGGCTGTGGTCCATTATTGTATTAACTATTAAGGCTGTAGGCTGTGCTCCAATATTGAATTAGGGCTGTCACAAATAATATATCTTGAATCAACCAGCATTTTTTGTAAATAAAAGAAAAGCAGAACAAAATTAAGGCCGTCTCTAGTGAAAAGTAAATGCTTTTCGGAAGTCTGCATTGTTCCCTGCAATGTTGTTCAGTGGCTTTTTCTAACTCCGAAACAAACAAGTGTGGATATATTCACAAACAAGTCACATAGATTTTATTCTTCAAAGGTATAACTTAGTCCACATTCTCTTACCCCCATTAACTTTCTCAGACACTGTACTCAGTGGTATGCAAAACAAGTCCCTGACCAACTCCCTGATTCTTGTCTTGATCCCTAAGTCATTGGTATAAAGAGATCTACAGATGTAAGTCTATATCTTAAATAAACATATTTGTTATGTCTGGTACTCTTGCGCTTTAAACACTATGTAACAGTCAACTTCTTTCTTCAAGGGGGAGGGGCATACCTGTCAACAATCCAGATTTTCGTAGAATGTCCAGATTTTTACATTACATTATATTTTTGGTATGTTCCTCATAAAATTTGTGGTTTTCTGGATTTTTTAGCAAATCATTGAGGACTAAATGACAGACGTTTAAGTTTCAGGCTTCACATTCTTCAGAAAATGTAGGGTAACTCAATACCTTTTATTCTAGCAATGGTCTAAGTTCATAAGAACAATACCTAAAATGTGTCACTATTGTTGAGGCTTTGTCCCCCCATTATTTTTGGCTTTGTCCAGATTTTTTGTGCTAAGGGGTTGAGAGCTATGGGTAGGTGACAAAGCATCCGTACTATGAACAAGTAATCCAGCACAAAGAGAAGGTAAAAATAAATAAAGGCTTTATTGTGGCAACTCCATGTAGAATAATAAGCAAACCGGTTCCGGCTGAAGATTCAAGCCTTCCTCAGTGCAACAACATTTTCCATTAGAGCACATTCTAGTGTCCACTTTTATATCATTATATTTAAAGAGATACACCTGAATAGATTATTGTTAGACAGAACAACCAAGTCAAGATCTAACTAAATTCATTAAGGCCAGGTCTAAATAAAGCCCCTAGCCTAATAATCCAAGAGGATTCCTTATTATTTAATATGTCATGCCAACCTGCTTTGGACGTTCTGTGCATCTGAATTTTATCTAGGTGACAAAGCAGCAATTAGGGGTTGGGGAGGGTAGCAATGCCTCAAAATCATGGGATATTTTTAAACATAACTCAGTTCGGTTAAAAAAAAACTTAATGGAACAACATGTTTTGCCTCAAAACACACTTTCTGAAAAATAAAAAGTTATTAGAAAATCAAGACTTATACGAGGGACAGAATACAAATAGAAGGCAAAATCAGGAACAATTAAGAAAATACCCCTCAACATCTTACCACAAGAAACTTGGACAAAGACAAAAATAATGGTGAGGCAAGGCTGTGCTCCGTTATTGTATTAAGGTTGTAGGCTGTGCTCCATTGTGTGTGTCTGTGTGTGTGTAAAACGTCAGGGAGCTGAGTCCATAGCTCTCAACTGCCTAGATGTTCACAGAATATTTCGCTCATACTTTTGGACTGTTCCTCTTAGAATTTGTGGTTTTCTGGCAAATCAATGAGAACAGTATTCACTAAATAATGATGGCCCTTTAAGTTTCAGTCTTCCTATCTTTTTTGGAAACACATGGTAACATAAAATACTATTTTAGCAACTTTCTAAGAATATACAAGAAATATTTAAAATGTGTCCCTGGTTTTGGGCATTTGCCTCCCCCAAATAAATTTTGGCTTTTTCCAGATTTCTTTTGTTGTGAAATTGACAGATTTAGTTGTGTCAAGTGGATGGTGCAGTGGTAATGTAGTTGCTGCACAGCAAGAGGTTCTCTGGCTCTATTTTTGGGTGGGGTGCCTTCTGTGTGGAGTCTGTATGTCCTCCCTGCATTTTTGTGGGTTTCCTCTAGGTGCTCTGCTTTCCTCCCATGTTACAAAGACGTGTCTGGAGCATTTCTCCTGAGCCTCTGCTGAAAATTGGTTTTGTTCCAAGTTGGACTTTCCTGGTAAATAAATAAAAAAATTTACAAGGAGCTGAGAGCTTCAGGGGAAGAGAAGTTTAGTGCTGCTTATTCCAAGTCGGTTTACATTGTTAGTAGCACAACAGGTAATAGCCTTACTTTTGATGCAGAAGGCTGTGGGTTCTACTCCCACAGTATGCAGATGGATCTTTGATACTGTACTGTGTTGTACTTTAAAGGGAATGGATGCTGCAGTCCTGTGAATGTCCTCCTTTGGAGGAGTTACCTAGTAATTATGTTATCAGTTTGCCATCCATTCCCTATTGCAATATTACTAGCTTATCATTTTTTAATGTAATATAGTCAATTTATTATTCAAGGGCAACAGCCACTTTATTTGTAAATGAAACAATGAAATAGAAAGTTGTTCCCTAGCAGCAACCTCTTCATTAGTTAAAGATCTCTTTAATGTGGAATTATTTAGATGACTTGCTTCTGCAGACATTTTGCATATTTACTGATACTGGTGGATTGTAATGACAGAAGTTTGAGTAGCCTTTTATGGTTGAAATTTTCTGAAATGGGTAGTTTTGTCATTATCGGTTCATACATTTTGTTTCATTGCTTACTAGAAGACTGTTCAAAACTACAAATTTAAAACACATTCTAACAACTGGTGCTGTATTATACAAGGTACATCATTTAATACAATCAGGAAGGTGAATCAAGGAATGCATACATCTATGCATGGCCTTAAAAATGTGTTTGAAAACAGCCCAGAGGAAAGTGGGAAAGGCTGAAAATCATGGGCACATTTTAAGCTTTACTCTTGTTACCAAAGCAATGGATGAAGGTAAAACAGTTCACACCACATTACCTTGACCTGACCAAGCCTTTTGACACAATCCCCTACTCAGGTGGAGTACAAAAGATGAATAACGTAGGAGCAAACACTTGCATCAGTAGCTGGATTGCCAACTTGCTCACAGAATGCAGGAGATCAAAATAGGGGAAGAGATCCATCACCAATGGAGTCCTTCAGGGTTCAGTGCTGAGAATTTTTCTGTTTGGCATATACATCTCAAAAGTAAAAGTAAATACCAAAGGGCTTTGGCCAGCTAAGTTTGAGATGACTACAAGCTAGGAGCAGTTACTGAATCTCCAAATGACTTAACCATCATGCAGGAAGGTTTGTCCCAAATAATAACTGGTGTCAAAATCATGACAATGCCCTCTGAGAACTGACCCAATTGTTTGGCATTTGGGAACTTGTGTGTACAGTGACCTAACTTTTGACCAACATGTGCCCAGAGTCATAAGAAGGCCTTTCTATATTGCACAGCTTATAAACAAATTGATTGTGACTAGATCTAGCGATGCTGTTGTCCCCCTTTACAAAGCTCTCATTAGGTCAGTCATTTTGTATAATGCCCACGTTGGCATGTGTCTTTCCAGCCCCATGCAACAATTGGAATATCTTCAGAGATACCTTACTAAAATGATACAAATCTTAAACAACAGGTCTTGCATGGACAACCTCAAAGATTTATTACTATGCTCAGTATCCTAGAGAGTGCTTAGAGGTGACATGTCTGGAATACAAAGCATCCTCCAACCTAATACAGATGGACCTACTGAACATCAGCAAGTCAAATGGCATCAGAAATACTCAGTCCAGATATCTGAACTGAATGTTGTGGAGAGATGGATATATATCAGAGAGGCTACCACTGTTCCAGAACAGACTGTCCATAAAAATAAAACAAAGCTCGTCCTTCCATATTCAAATGCAACTTGGATATAAGGATGGGTAATAAAAAATGTACTCCAGGATTGCCCCTCATGCCACTAATGAACAGAGGCAGTTCCTAAATGCTGTAGCCCTTACATGGGTTCCCTCAAATTATCTATGGTATGATCACAGGTATTCTCACTAGGGCTAATATACAATTATCAGCCATGGCATAGCTAAGACTAATAAGAAAATGTTAATTCAAGCACCAAAAGGGAATTGGCTAATCTTAAAATGCCCTGCAAGTGAACTTATTTTGTGGTAGTAAATAGTTATAAAAGATTGCCCTTTTTAGAACACCAAGTGCCCCTCTCATCCTCCGCCCCCCAGTCTTCAACAGCTTCCGGTGCCTATATCAAACCAAATGCCTCCTTGCTAGAGAACATCAATTACTCAAGCACTGACTGGCACATTTTCACCTTTAAAAATTGATATGTTCATCATATCCCAAACTTTGTCATTACCAATCCACTGAAACAAATTGTAAAACTACCCACTAGGGACTCTAACATCTTGACGTGGTCCTTATCACCTTAGCTCCCACCTGTGCAGCACACCATATCACCTCATCCCTGAGTAGTCTAACCACAAATCAGCCATCTTCTCCACCAGGCCTTATTTTACCACCCTCACCACAAAATGAGGTCATTTTCAGTGACTTTCCCAGGGCAAACCTACTTCAGCTTGTAGAAGACTTTTGTCTGTATCTAAACAGCAACAAAGAAAAGTCAGTACCTGTACACCAACTATATAATGGTAAATTCAGGAAAAAACCTCACTGGTGGAATTCACATATTACTAAAGTGTAAAACAAATGAAAGAACATAAAAAAGTTGTAGGAAATCTCCATCCTCCTACCTCTAGTCCATAATGAAACATGTCAGAATGGAATTTAAGAGAAATATCAGAAAGCAGAAAGTTAAGTGTGAGCTTAATGTCACTACAGAAACCGAAGGAGACTACACCTCTTTCTTCAGATATGTCAGGAAATGAAAAAATAATATCAGACAATGCACTGAGGTCGCCCATAATGGCGTCACACATTGTGACCCAAGGATATAGCCAATATCTTATTAGACAAATTTAGTGTTTTACCTTTACCTTACCTACCCACATTTTTGTCCCAACTATCGCTGAAAATTTAGTGCCACCTGAAATTACTTTAGAAGTCGTCTCAGCATATGACAAATTCACCACCGTAACAGGAACAGGCAAGCAAAAGCTGAGGGTAATGCTACTCAGTTTTAGAAGTCTAAATCTCAAAATGCACTAACTTGAGGCACTCCTTAAAATGGAGAACATCGATATCTGTGCAGTGACTGAGACCTGGTTCAAGGCTCAAGAGAGCACCGCTGCACTACCAGGCTATAACTCATACCACATTTTCCGGCCATGTAACCTGGACCGGAACATCAAAAGTGGATGTGTGTCCATATTCATTAAGGATAACCACACTTCCAAGCTAGTTGCTCAGCATAATGCATCCAAGGTTATCCAAGTGCAACTAACTCTGGGCAAAACTGCAATCCAAATTGTAGCTTGCTACAGATCCCCCACCATGCCCCAGGATTCCCACTCCTCTTTTCCTGATATACTAGAAAATATTAGGGTTCAACCAAACACCCTAATAATGGGCGATTTCAACTACCCCACCATTAACTGGGAAAACTACTCATGTACCAACTCCTTTGCTCAACGCTTTCTGAAATTTATAAATTCCAATGCCCTGGATCAACTTATCCACACCCCCACCAGGGGCAACAATATCCTAGACCTAGTCATTACCAACATGAGTGACTGGTGTTCCACACCTGAAGTCAACTCCTCGATGGTCCAATCCCACCATAAGCTAATCACCCTAGATATCCACATCCCACCCCCACCCCCCATTAAGGAAAGCATGGTAAAAAATTTCTCCAAACCCAACTTCATGCTCCTTAAGACAGAAGTGGCAAACTTCATGACACCCATGCAGATGGACAATACAGTTACGACTGCTGAATCCTACACAAATGCACTCTATAAGCACTTACATGAGTGCATGGATTGTGCTATCCCAAACAGAACCAAGATGCTATCCTTCAAAAAAATGGAAACCATCTGGTGGTCCCCTGCCATAAACAAACTGTACAACAGAAGGAAGAAACTGTTACAAAAGAGAGTAAAATCCCATGAATGGAGGTGCTCCCTGGTCAGCCTCAGTAAGAAGCTGAGATCCCTTATAAGATCCTCCAAAGCTGGTTTCGAAAACAAAATCTCCACTAATTCTAAGGACAACCACAAAGCATTCTATAGCTATGTCAAAAATCTCAATGGCAACACCCAGATCTGCTCTGAGTTACAGCACAACGGCACAAAAATTACAGAACCAACTGATATTGCCAACATCCTGGCAGATAGGTTCAGTGCTAACTTTACCCCCTCTCAACCCCTAAAGAGCCCATATCTATACAGGAAGAATGCACAGTCCCTGTAATCACAACTATGTAGGGAAAAGCTGCACTCTCTAAAGTCAAAAACACAGCATCCATGGGACCGGGACAACATCCCAGGCTGCGTTTTACACAAACTTCAGAACAAACTGGCTCCCCACCTAAGCACCATGTTCAATCATAGCCTCACATCAGGCTTTGTGCCCACTGAATGGCGCACAGCAACAGTTATCCCACTCCACAAAGGGGGAGCCACCACTGATCCCGGGAACTATCACCCTATTAACCTGATGAGCCTGTCTGCAAGGCCATGGAACGCATCATCATGGAACTCATAAACAAAGACATTAGTAACCTCCAAACTCTGGACCCCACCCAGTTCGGGTTTGTGAAAGGCAGATCATGCCTCCTGAATGTGATTGACTACTTTGAGGCAGTCACCAAAGCCATAGACGAGGGTAAGATGGTTCATGCAGCCTATCTTGACCTCGCCAAGGCTTTCGACACAATCCCCCAATTCTGGAATTATAGCTAAATTCATTAAACTAGGTAAAAATCCCTACATCACAAGATGGTTTGCCAACTGGCTCACTGACAGAATCCACACTGTAAAAGTTACAGACTCCAAATCTGACTTCAAATCAGTGACAAGTGGAGTACTACAGGGTTCAGTCCTGGGACCTCTCCTGTTTGGTATTGACTTCTCTGAAGTACAGGCTAACACAGAAAGCCTCTGGCTAATGAAGTTCGCAGATGACTGCAAACTAGAAGCCATAGCTGAGTCCCCAAATGATGTGGCTTCTAGTTTGCAGTCATCTGCAAACTAGAAGCCATAGCTGAGTCCCCAAATGATGTGGACATCCTACAGAAGGGCCTCACTGAGACAGATGCCTGGTGTCAGAGCCATGGCCTCAAGCTCAACACCAAGAAATACATTGTCATCCCCTTTGGTAAAAACTCTGTACCTATGAAGTACCACATAGGCAGCAATCTAATTAACACTGAATGTGTGATAGGAGACCTTGGGACCCAGGTGGACAGTAGTCTCTCCTTTGATAATCACACCACCACAGTAGTCAGGAAGTCCTTCTACGTGGCACACCTCATCACAAAAGGGTTCTCATCCAGGAAAAAAAAGGTCATTGTTGCCCTCTATTCGACATTCATCAGACCTATTATAGAGTACAATGCCCCTTTTGGAATGTACCTCACAAGACTTCTGTAGTAGTTGGAAAGGCCACAGAAGTACCTCACAAAGAGGATTACTGGCCTCAAACAGATGCCCTACACTGACCGTCTCAAAAAACTCCAGCTTTACTCCATAGCATATCGCCTGCTCCGAGGTGATCTCTGCCTAACATATAAAGCTATATCATACCCAGAGCTGTTGGACATGCTACACCTAAAGGAATCCCAATCCCTCCGAGCTACACACTCTAGGGATCTAAACCTTGTCACCACAATAAACAGGACATGCTGGAGGGATAGATTCCTGTCTCAGAGACTTCCCATACTCTGGAACAAGCTGCTCATCTATGTCAAGCAAAGCACCTCATTAGCAGTCTTCAAGAAAAATCTTGATGAGTGGATGGGAAATAGGAAATCGACCTCGGTGATCACTTCTGTGGCACTGCTCGACAGTGGCACAGGAAAATAACTTTCTTGGGTGGCGTAAGCCATTGAACCTTGTTGGCTAGGCTTACTTAGACCCTTGGGCCGATAGCCTAGTACCTACCTATGAACCTATGTGTCAAAAACTAAAAAATAATAATTCCATAGTACCAGACAATTCACCAGGCTGCATTCTCATTACTGTCAAACATACACTATCTGCAACACTACAGAAACTGTTCAGCCTCAGCCTATCCTCAGGGTTTCTGCCTGATGGCGAAAGAACAGCCACTGCAATTCCCGCACACAAGAAAAGCTCCTTCTAAAGACCTGGATAATTATAGGCCAATCCGCTTCACAGTCATATATGCAAAGCCATGGAAAGTGTCAAAGGAGGCCTCATTTATGCAGACATAGGCAACTTAACGGATGTAGACCCCAATCAGTTTGGTTTTCTGATGGGAAGTTCCTATCTCCTGAAACTAGTAAGCTTTTCTGTAAGCTTACAGACGCTATGAACAGTGATCACTCAGTGTATATTGCATATCAAACCCTAAGCAAGGTTTTTCACATTATCCTCCATGCTGATATTGAAAAGTAGATAAAGTTAATGTAACAGCCTACCTTGTCCACTGGACTGCAAATTGGCTATCACTATCTAACAGATCCCAGGTTGTGAAATCTGTTGGTAAACTCTCAGAACATAAAATTGTAACTAGTGAGGTACCACAGGGTTCAGTGCATAGCCCTCTCCTCTCCAGCATGTATTTTTCCGGTCATCCAGGCCAACATCCCAGAAGTGTGGTTAATCAGGTTTGATGATGACTACAAGCTGGACATAATTACCTGCTCATTCACTATGTGACAGACCCAACAAGGGCTGGAATAGGAACATGCCTGGTGTAACAAAAAAAATCTCCAAGGAAATACAAAAAGTACAGTACAGTAGCATTTGACAAAAAAGTTGTCCTTACCTCGTACTTTATAAATGGTATTCCTCTTTAGACACACATGGTCATAAGAGACCTGGGTACTTATATGGATAATTTGTCTCTCTCTTTCAGTCATCATCACCTTTGTAAAGCTCTACAAACACCCACACAATGGGCCTACATCTACAACAACAACAACAAATAAACAGGATTTGTTGGAGACATAGGTTCCTAACCCCAAAAAATTCCATCTTAGAGAATAAGTTACAACTGCAAGTCAAAGTACTACATTGGCTACCTTTAGTTGATGATTGGTTGGGTAATGTGGATGATTGGAAAGGTAGACACAGATTTACCCCTGGGATATCACATATGGCTCTGCTTGATTTAAGAGGTGAGAACTCTTAATACTTGAAAAGGGTAGCAAGAAACTGTAAGCATGTCTGCTTAAAGGTGTCTATGAATAGGAATATTATGGTCCCTGTGATCGCTCACCTGTCTGACATACAGAACTAAAGCTATGACTTGTTAATGAGCTACTTCTTGTTCCTTAGGTACAGGTTTTAAATCTTTTCACCTTTATTTCCCTGCTGTGTGATCTTGAGAAAGTCATTTAACCAGACAGTGCTTTGGGGCAATTTTGATTTTGGGCTAGGCTCCTTAACAGTCTATTGGACTGCATGCCAATTAACTATCTATGAATCCAGCATTGTTCCTGTATTCCTAAACAATTTTACTAAGTTATCATCACATGCTTTTTGCAGTTCGCATCTTGCAGTTCTGGAAACTGCACAATTCTTCTCTTCCTCCTCCTGATTATTCCTCTAGTCTCTGTACAGCTTTAATGGCCTTGGAAAGCTTTCCTGACATCGGTCCAACCTTTGAAGCATTTAGGACTTCCACAGTACACATTATCATGTCTGAAGTCCTCAGATACAATGCCCAACCAGCCCCCATTCCTCCTTATCCTCATTTCTTTGCTTCTGCTCTGCCCCTGAGTCTTCTAACTGCACTCTCTGCACATTGCCTTGGCAACCTTTGTGATCTTTCTAAGTCTCCTTTTGTTTCCTCCATATATTTCCCTTCATTCCTAACCTTAGCACAGCTTTGTCATCTATCATTTTTATCTTGTTCACCTGATATGTTTTCTGCTCCATGCCAGTATTTTTTTTTTTCTTTTGGGAGGTGGCTGGGAATGTTAACACTGTTTCTAACTGGGACTCTCTCCTTTGTCTGTTGAATGCCCACTCCATTTCTTTCAGTAAATTTGAAATTTGGGCCTTAGGCTACCTTTGCGTCCACAATGTTTTTCACTTTGCACACTGAATTCTGCAACTTCTTTTTCCAATATCTTTTCTAATATCAGACTATAGCTGGATATGTTAACTAATTATCGATATCGGCATCTCAGAGTCTTTTGTACAGTGCCTCTGAAACAAAAAATATATGATTTCCTCAAATATTCCTTGATACAGTTTAGTTACCATCATCTTTACTTGCATTAGAGTTCCTCCTTAACAGCACAGGGTTGCATGCACATATGCACATTAAGGTGGGCCTTGAGGGATCGCCTCTGCCTTTAATACTTCTCACATGATGATTATTTATTATCATTATTATAATTATTTTAGGCATATTCCCTGTTGACAACTGGAATCCCTCTTTAAGCCTCACTGTGATAAAATGTATTGGCTCTGATTCTTATATGCTTACATTTAGGCCAATGATTCTTTTGTTTTATCACCATGAACAGTTTAGCAGGTCTGACTTACTACTTTATAATCTTCTCCAACACCATTGTCTTAAGTTTTTTTTGTACTTCTGTCCTGGTATACTCCACTCATCCTCTGTGTTTTTCACTCTCTCTGTTAAGACTGCTTATTTCAGAATTTTGCTGGTGACTTGCTGCTTTCACTTCCCTTACATTGTCTGAAACCTTGCCAAATTTTTAAACAAAATACACAATCTGTTCCTCTTGTGAAGTCAATGTACAGTAAACTCTCAGTTAATCAGCACCCATGGGGATTGATAGATGCCGGATAACTGCAGTTTCTGGTTGCTTGACAGTTACTATTAAAAATAGGCCTGGCTAATACTGTACCCTATACAATTTATTTGGTTTGACTTATTCTCAGATTGGGGAGAGAGGGAATTTATTCTAATATTCCTTTTTAAAACTCTAAAAAAACGTAAGGTATGTTTCTGTGGCGGGAAAACAGAAAGTGCAAACACATGAAAAGTGTACTGTATTTCTTCGATTTATTTTTTTACTGGTTGCTTGAGTTCTGGTTAACTGAGAGTTCTCTGTATAGTATACAGTTGCCATTTGCTCTTCAATGTATACAGTTTACACTATATCCTCCTATCCCCTCCTTTTTACACCAGCAATAACTAGAATTATTTTTTTCTTTAAATTTTGTTGAACCATGCTCAGAGCTTTTCAATCAGGCAAGCATATTTTTCAGACAGACTGCATTCCAGTCTAAGATATTTTTGCCTAAACCAATGACTTTAAAAGATTCCCCAGTTCTCTTCTGATTTGGTTATTTTACAGCTGACAAAAGCTTTCTTCTTATTTAATTACTTTATAGCTAAAATCCATGTGTGCTTTTTGTTCCAGTCTCACCTTACTTTCTTCCTTTTTTAATGTCCCATTTCTTCATAATGTTAATGGCTTGTTATTTTCACACCATTTATTTTTGCAACACCTCCATCTTCTAAAGAATGTAAAACATTAGACACTCATGTAGTTACTTTACAGCAGATAAAAATTCCTTCTGCTTTGATTTCTTTACAGCTAAAACATATTTTGATTTTTGTACCACTCACATTGCCTTCCTTTTTTAATTGTGTCTCATTTTTTGTTTCATTTTTAATCATGTCATTTCTTCTCACAGCTTTAATGACTTGCTGTTTTCACACCTATTTTTAACACCCTCCATCTTCTGAAGAATGGAGAATATCCGTCATAAAGTACACATCTATCTTCAGCCTGAAATTAACCCTTTACATAGCTTGCATGGTAAACCAGATACTAACCTACCTCAATCTCCCCATAACCAGCACTCTTTGTTAGTACTAAACTGTAAATTAATACTACAGCCAGTTCCTGATCAGTCTTATGATTCCATGAACTGAAAGCGATCTGAGCACTTAATACAGTAGAGCCAGACGCTTTGTAATCCAGAAATAACACATAGTTGGTATTCATAGGATTCCCCCAGTATTAGCCTGTCTCCCACTTCTACCAGTCTTCTCATTTCCTTTTTGCTTATTCATTTATTACATTTGATGACTAGATGGCCTATATAAAATGAGGGGTCTTTTACAGGAACCATCCAAGAAGATACACAAGTTTACAGTGAATAAAGAAAGTTATTACATAAAATACATTACGAACAAGTGACAATACTTTACAACAGAACAGCATCATACAAAGGTAATAACGGGTCTATATTAGAACATCAAAGTTTCAAAACTTCAAATGTTCTAATATCAACCCCTATTCAGTGAAAGCTGAAAATATATAAGCAACAGAAAACCAAATTTTTTCCTAGGGAAAGAATTTGGTTGACCATTTCTGTTGCTTCGGTATTTTCAGCGCTGTGGTGGAAAGTTATAGGTCGGGTTCAGGTAGGTGTGCGATTGAGTGTGGGTTAGGTTAGTTAGGGTTAGGGTGCGGGTTAGGTATGTGTGCGATTGTGTGAATGTGAGGGTTAGGGCGGGTTAGGTGAGTTAGGGTTAGGGCGCGGGTTAGGTATGTGTGAGATTGTGTGGAAGTGAGGGTTAGGTGAGTTAGGGTTAGGGCACGGGTCAGATAAGTGTGCGATTGTGTGGACGTGAGGGTTAGGGCGGGATAGGTGAGTTAGGGCGCGGGTGAGGTGAGTGTGCGATAATGATGGACCTTAGGGTTAGGGTTTGGGTTAAGGTAAGTGGATAGTTAGTGGTGTGTGTATAGTTTAGTGTAGGGTCAGGTGTAAGATTTTAAGTGTATGTGTGTGGATTGTTGTTTGTTTGGTGTGTTTGTGTTGTGTGTATGTGTTTTGGAACAGCAAATTTTTTCCCTAGGAAACAATTTGCTATTCTGTATGTTCGATGTTTTCAGCTTTCGCTGAATAGGGGTCGATATTATTTATTTATTTATTTATTTTACATTTGTTAACCGGGCTAGTCTAACTGGATATATTTCCATTTTCAGCAGAGGCCCGGGGAGAAAAGCTCCACATATAGACAACGAGGTATAACAAAACAGATTACACTCAGCTAGGACTTTGACAATGAAAATAATTACCAAAAGAAAAGGACTTTAAATTCCTAGACAATGTAAATAGCAACATGTTAAGGCTTATTACATCTTTTAAAACCAAGAAGAGAAAGTGCAAGACCAAGGAAGAGGAAACAATGATAGATGGAGAGAGCAGATTTATAAAAGATATATAGTTTCTGGAATAGAGTCATAGCCATATAGAGGAAAGATATAGGGGAGAGGTCCATAAATGGTAGAGGAAGAGAACTAAGGGAGAAAGCAGGAGGTATAAAACAATAGGGAGAGAAAAAAGAGGGTTAACTTAGGAAATTAACTTTCAATCAGGATTAGAGCAGGGGCACATCCAGTGGCTTATGAGGTAAATTCTAAGTTTTTGTTTAAACAGAACAGTAGATGCAATGGAAGTAAGTTCGGTAGGAAGTTGATTCCAGTGTTTACCAATGGAATTTGAGAAGAGGGAATCACCAGCTAGGTTATTAGATTTGGTTAAGGTGACTAGCAGTTTATTAGATGATCGGAGTGAGTTCAGATTAGAATAAGGGGTTAAGAGGTTAGAAAGTACAGGTGTGTTTTGAGGTTGATAGAAAGCTCTTTGGACAAACGTGAGTTGGGAAAGAAACAGCATGTTTGTCAGTTCTAGCCAGTTAAGTTGCTGCAGATTCAGACAGTGGTGAGTTCTGAAAGGCTTACCAGTAACAAATCTAGCTATATTGTTGTAAGTGGTAGACAGTTTGGAGAGATTGTTTTTCTTGAGGTTAGTATAGATTGGTGAGGCATAGAGAAGAGTGGAAATAAGGTGAGAGTGAGCAAGAGTAACTTTGGCTGGGGAGGTTAAGAAAGTTTTAATTCTATAGAGAGCCAAGTTTCCTGTTTACAGATTTAATGGTATTGTTGATATGACAGTCAAAGGAAAGATTGTTGTCAATCGTGACTCCTAGCAGTTTTGTAGTAGAGTCAGGAGATATAAGAGTTCCATTATTAGATAAGATAGTGAAGTCTAATGTAGGGGATCTGGTAGTAGGCCTAAAAAGTAAGAGTTTGTTTTTTTTTTGCATTTAGGAGGAGGCAACGTTTTAGGAACCAAGTTTCAACTTTGGAAAATACAGTTTGAGTATTAGTTTGTAGTTCAGAAATGGATTTAGCAGAGGAAATTAGTGTGGAGTCATCAGCATATTGTATGCATGTAGCTAGGGGAATAGCTACTTGTAAGTCATTTATAAAGAGGGAGAAAAGAAGGGGTCCGAGAATAGAGCCTTGGGGTACCCCGAGTGAAATTGGGAGAAGAGATGAGAGTTTGTTATCCCAGAGGACAGCCTGTTTCCTGTTAGTGAGATAGGATCTAAACCAGTGGACAACCTTAGATTCTAAGGATAGGGATTCAAGAATGTTTAAGAGGAGTGAGTGGTTGACCATGTCAAAGGCTTTGGACAGGTCAATAAAAAGAGCTGAAGACAGGATGTTATTATTGCGATTTTGTTAATAAAGTCTGTGAAGGAGAGGAGAGCGGTAGTTGTGCTATGAAAAGGCCTAAAGCCATGTTGACAGTTAGAGAGAATGTTATTTGTTATTAAGTGGTTCATTAACTGATGGTGCACACATTTTTCCATGATTTTTGCAAGTGGGGACAAGAGAGCAATGGGTCTATAATTAGAATATTCATAGGAGTTACCTCCTTTATGTAAGGGTATGATGTGAGAAATTTTCCATATGTCAGGTATGGTTGCTTCATTTACAGTTCTATTAATAAGGATGGATATAGGGTAGGCTATTTCAGAGGCTGCTTTTGAAGGAATTCAGATGGAAGCTGGTCTGCCGAGGGTACACGGTTTGAGTTTGTGGATACATTTCTGTATAAAGGTAGTGGAGATAGGTTGAAGCCTAAAGGTTGGAAGATTGAGGGATGTAAGGTCAGGGATACTAGTATTGTCACTAGAGAGATGGGAGGCTAAGGAATTGATAGTATCAATAAAGAAAGAGTTGAAAGTATTGGCAGTATCAAGGGAGGAATTCTTTTCAGACCCGGAAGGGGATGGGGTGGTAGTCTCTCCAGGGTGAAGAAGTCTGTTTAGGGTTGACCAGAATTTTTGAGGGTTATTGTGTTTTGCTTGCTGGAGATTACTATAATAATTCTTTTTATCAGAGAAGATAGCTCTTTTGGTACTGTTTCTTAGGTACCTAAAGGTCTGTTGGTCTATGGGAGATTTGCTGGTTCGCCATTTTTTCCAAGATTTGTTCCTAAGTAACATTTTTTGTCTTGTATCTTTAGATAGCCATGGGGCAGGTTTAGATTTAATTCGGATGGAACGTTTTGGTGCATGATTATCTAGAATTTTTAGGAATGTGGTGTTAAAGTATAGAACAGCTTCTTCAAGAGGAAGTGTCTTAAGTGGGTTCCAGTTGCAGGCACTTAGTTCAGTTTTAAATTGAATAGGGTTGAAGCATTTGAGATCACGTAGGGTCTTATACATTGGAGAATTGTTAGAGGCATTTTTTTGTCTTATAATGTAGGTTAGATTGTGGTCACTAAAGTCATCGGGTAGCGTTCCGGACTGATAGTTTAGTTGAGGTTTGTTAATGAGAATCCAATCTAGAATACTTTCTTTGTTGTTCGGTTTGTTAATCCTAGTGGGGGTGTTTATTATCTGAGTAAAGCCATGGAGGTTGATATGAGAAGTTGGGTTATTAGTGTTTATTGAGGACCAGTCAAGGTTGAGGTCTCCAAGTATTAAAGTTTCTTGTGGGTAGGTGGAAGTAATGCAACTGAGGATGTTTTCTAAGGAGGTAGAGTTATTTCCAGGAGGTAGATATATGCAGATAATATAGATTGCTTTTTTAAGGTTTAGTTGTAGCTTTGAGATAAGAAGCTCGGTATTGTTAATGTCCAGTTTATCATGGGGTACTAATGTTAAATTTAGTTCGGTTTTAAATAGTAGTGCCACTCCCCCGCCTTTTTTAGTTTTGCGGTCGAGTCTCAAGATATTGTAACCTGGAGGAATGATTTCATTATCTAGAGTGTAGGGTTTTAACCAGGTTTCAGTCAAACAGAGAATATCAAAGGAGTGGTATTCAAGAAGGAGTGGAGATGGGTGA